>NW_026137545.1:0-36699 GCF_009805555.1 Andrographis paniculata | reverse complement strand
CATGTTATAGATTATACTTACTTTGTGCTCTACAGTTCTAATTGCAGTTGCTTTTGGATTGTTGTAGAGTGTTCGAAATTAGTACATTTAGGCGCTTTTGTTTTTCAATGTTTCTTTATATTATATAGAATGTTGTTATAGATTATACTTACTTGGTGCTCTATAGTTTAATTGCAGTGCTTTTCGTATTTGTTGTAGAGTGTTCGAAATTAGTATATTTAGCGCTTTGTGTTTTCAAGTTTTTCCTTTATATTATATAGCATGTTATAGATTATACTTACTTTGTGCTCTATAGTTCTAATTGCAGTGCTTTTCGTATTTGTTGTAGGTGTCGAAATTAGTACATTTAGCGCTTTTGTTTTTCAATGTTTTTCGTTTATTATATAGCATGTATAGATTATACTTACTTTGTGCTCTATAGTTCTAATTGCAGTGCTTTTCGTATTGTGTAGAGTGTTCGAAATTAGTATATTTAGCGCTTTTGTTTTTTCAATTTTTTCCTTTATATTATATAGCATGTTATAGATTATACTTACTTTGTGCTCTATAGTTCTAATTGCAGTGCTTTTCGTATTTGTTGTAGAGTGTTCAAAATTGTATATTTAGCGCTTTTGTTTTTTCAATGTTTTCCTTATATTATATAGCATGTTATAGATTATACTTACTTTGTGCTCTATAGTTCTAATTGCAGTGCTTTTCGTATTTGTTGTAGAGTGTTCGAAATTAGTACATTTAGCGCTTTTGTTTTTCAATGTTTTCCTTTATATTATATAGCATGTTATAGATTATACTTACTTTGTGCTCTATAGTTCTAATTGCATGCTTTTCGTATTTGTTGTAGAGTGTTCGAAATTAGTATATTTAGCGCTTTTGTTTTTTCAATGTTTTCCTTTATTATATAGTATGTATAGATTATACTTACTTTGTGCTCTATAGTTCTAATTGCAGTGCTTTTCGTATTTGTTGTAGAGTGTTCGAAATTAGTATATTTAGCGTTTTGTTTTTTCAATGTTTTTCCTTTATATTATATAGCATGTTATAGATTATACTTACTTTGTGCTCTATAGTTCTAATTGCAGTGCCTTTTGTATTGTTGTAGAGTGTTCGAAATTAGTATATTTAGCGCTTTTGTTTTTTCAATGTTTTCCTTTATATTATATAGCATGTTATAGATTATACTTACTTTGTGCTCTATAGTTCTAATTGCAGTGCTTTTTTGTATTTGTTGTAGAGTGTTCGAAATTAGTATATTTAGCGCTTTTGTTTTTCAATGTTTTTCTTTATATTATATAGCATGTTATAGATTATACTTACTTTGTGCTCTATAGTTCTAATTGCAGTGCTTTTCGTATTTGTTGTAGAGTGTTCGAAATTAGTATATTTAGCGCTTTTGTTTTTTCAATGTTTTCCCTTTATATTATATAGCATGTTATAGATTATACTTACTTTGTGCTCTATAGTTCTAATTGCAGTGCTTTTCGTATTTGTTGTAGAGTGTTCGAAATTAGTATATTTAGCGCGTTTGTTTTTCAATGTTTTTCCTTTGCATTTATATAGATGTTATAGATTATACTTACTTTGTGTTCTAATTGCAATGCTTTTCGTATTTGTTGTAGAGTGTTCGAAATTAGTATATTTAGCGCTTTGTTTTTTCAATGTTTTCCTTTATATTATATAGCATGTTATAGATTATACTTACTTTGTGTTCTAATTGCAATGCTTTTCGTATTTGTTGTAGAGTGTTCGAAATTAGTATATTTAGCGCTTTGTTTTTTCAATGTTTTCCTTTATATTATATAGCATGTTATAGATTATACTTACTTTGTGCTCTATAGTTCTAATTGCAGTGCTTTTCGTATTTGTTGTAGAGTGTTCGAAATTAGTATATTTAGCGCTTTTGTTTTTTCAATGTTTTTCCTTTATATTATATAGCATGTTATAGATTATACTTACTTTGTGCTCTATAGTTCTAATTGCAGTGCTTTTCGTATTTGTTGTAAGTGTTCGAAATTAGTATATTTAGCGCTTTTGTTTTTTCAATGTTTTTCCTTTATATATATAGCATTTTAGAGATTATACTTACTTTGTGCTCTATAGTTCTAATTATAGTGCTTTTCGTTATTGGTTGTAGAGTGTTCGAAATTAGTATATTTAGCTTTTGTTTTTTCAATGTTTTTCATTTATATTATATAGCATGTTATAGATTATACTTACTTTGTGCTCTATAGTTCTAATTGCAGTGCTTTTCGTATTTGTTGTAGAGTGTTCGAAATTAGTATATTTAGCGCTTGTTTTTTCAATGTTTTTCCTTTATATTATATAGCATGTTATAGATTATACTTACTTTGTGCTCTATAGTTCTAATTGCAGTGCTTTTGTATTTGTTGTAGAGTGTTCGAAATTAGTATATTTAGCGCTTTTGTTTTTTCAATGTTTTTCCTTTATATTATATAGCATGTTATAGATTATACTTACTTTGTGCTCTATAGTTCTAATTGCAGTGCTTTTCGTATTTGTTGTAGAGTGTTCGAAATAGTATATTTAGCGCTTTTGTTTTTCAATGTTTTCCTTTATATTATATAGCATGTTATAGATTATACTTACTTTGTGCTCTATAGTTCTAATTGCATTGCTTTTCGTATTTTTGTAGAGTGTTCGAAATTAGTATATTTAGCGCTTTTGTTTTTTCAATGTTTTCCTTTTATTATATAGCATGTTATAGATTATACTTACTTTGTGCTCTATAGTTCTAATTGCAGTGCTTTTCGTATTTGTTGTAGAGTGTTCGAAATTAGTATATTTAGCGCTTTTGTTTTTTCAATGTTTTCCTTTATATTATATAGCATGTTATAGATTATACTTACTTTGTGCTCTATAGTTCTAATTGCAGTGCTTTTCGTATTTGTGTTGTAGAGTGTTCGAAATTAGTATATTTAGCGCTTTTGTTTTTTCAATGTTTTTCCTTTATATTATATAGCATGTTATAGATTATACTTACTTTGTGCTCTATAGTTCTAATTGCAGTGCTTTTGTATTGTTGTAGAGTGTTCGAAATTAGTATATTTAGCGCTTTTGTTTTTTCAATGTTTTTCCTTTGCATTATATAGTTCTAATTGCAATGCTTTTCGTATTGTTGTAGAGTGTTCGAAATTAGTATATTTAGCGCTTTTGTTTTTTCAATTTTTTCCCTTTATATTATATAGCATGTTATAGATTATACTTACTTTGTGCTCTATAGTTCTAATTGCAGTGCTTTTCGTATTTGTTGTAGAGTGTTCGAAATTAGTATATTTAGCGCGTTTGGTTTTTCAATGTTTTTCCTTTATATTATATAGCATTTTATAGATAATACTTACTTTGTGCTCTATAGTTCTAATTGCAGTGCTTTTCGTATTTGTTGTAGAGTGTTCGAAATTAGTAATTTAGCGCTTTTGGAGTTTCAATGTTTTTCCTTTGCATTATATAGCATGTTATAGATTATACTTACTTTGTGCTCTATAGTTCTAATTGCAGTGCTTTTCGTATTTGTTGTAGAGTGTTCGAAATTAGTATATTTAGCGCTTTTTTTGTTTTTTCAATGTTTTTCCTTTATATTATATAGAATGTTATAGATTATACTTACTTTGCGTTCTTATTGCAATGCTTTTCGTATTTGTTGTAGAGTGTTCAAATTAGTATATTTAGCGCTTTTGTTTTTTCAATGTTTTCCCTTTATATTATATAGCATGTTATAGATTATACTTACTTTGTGCTCTATAGTTCTAATTGCAGTGCTTTTTGTATTTGTTGTAGAGTGTTTGAAATTAGTATATTTAGCGCTTTTGTTTTTTCAATGTTTTTCCTTTATATTATATAGCACATGTTATAGATTATACTTACTTTGTGCTCTATAGTTCTAATTGCAGTGCTTTTCGTATTTGTTGTAGAGTGTTCGAAATTAGTATATTTAGCGCGTTTGTTTTTCAATTTTTTCTTTATATTATATAGCATGTTATAGATTATACTTACTTTGTGCTCTATAGTTCAAATTGCAGTGCTTTTCGTATTTGTTGTAGAGTGTTCGAAATTAGTATATTTAGCGCTTTTGTTTTTTCAATGTTTTTCGTTTATATTATATAGCATGTTATAGATTATACTTACTTTGTGCTCTATAGTTCTAATTGCAGTGCCTTTTGTATTTGTTGTAGAGTGTTCAAAATTAGTATATTTAGCGCTTTTGTTTTTTCAATGTTTTTTCTTTGCATTATATAGAATGTTATAGATTATACTTACTTTGTGCTCTATAGTTCTAATTGCAGTGCTTTTCGTATTTTTTGTAGAGTGTTCGAAATTAGTATATTTAGCGCTTTTGTTTTTTCAATGTTTTCCCTTTATATTATATAGCATGTTATAGATTATACTTACTTTGTGCTCTATAGTTCTAATTGCAATGCTTTTCGTATTTTTTGTAGAGTGTTCGAAATTAGTATATTTGTGCTTTTGTTATTTCAATGTTTTCCCTTTATATTATATAGCATGTTATAGATTATACTTACTTTGTGCTCTATAGTTCTAATTGCAGTGCTTTTCGTATTTGTTGTAGAGTGTTCGAAATTAGTATATTTAGCGCTTTTGTTTTTTCAATTTTTTTCCTTTATATTATATAGCATGTTATAGATTATACTTACTTTGTGCTCTATAGTTCTAATTGCAGTGTCTTTTGTATTTGTTTTAGAGGTTAAAAATTAGTATATTTAAGCGCTTTTGTTTTTTTCAATGTTTTTCCTTTGCATTATATAGCATGTTATAGATTATACTTACTTTGTGCTCTATAGTTCTAATTGCAGTGCTTTTCGTATTTGTTGTAGAGTGTTCGAAATTAGTATATTTAGCGCTTTTGTTTTTTCAATGTTTTCCTTTATATTATATAGCATGTTATAGATTATACTTACTTTGTGCTCTATAGTTCTAATTGCAGTGCTTTTCGTATTTGTTGTAGAGTGTTCGAAATTAGTATATTTAGCGCTTTTGTTTTTTCAATGTTTTCCCTTTATATTATATAGCATGTTATAGATTATACTTACTTTGTGCTCTATAGTTCTAATTGCAGTGCTCTTCGTATTTGTTGTAGAGTGTTCGAAATTAGTATATTTAGCGCGTTTGTTTTTTCAATGTTTTTCCTTTGCATTATTTAGAATGTTATAGATTATACTTACTTTGTGCTCTATAGTTCTAATTACAGTGCTTTTCGTATTTGTTGTAGAGTGTTCGAAATTAGTATATTTAGCGCTTTGTTTTTTCAATGTTTTTCCTTTGCATTATTTAGAATGTTATAGATTATACTTACTTTGTGCTCTATAGTTCTAATTGCATGCTTTTCGATTTGTTGTAGAGTGTTCGAAATTAGTATATTTAGCGCTTTTGTTTTTTCAATGTTTCCCATTATATTATATAGCATGTTATAGATTATACTTACTTTGTGCTCTATAGTTCTAATTGCAGTGTTTTCGTATTTGTTGTAGAGTGTTCGAAATTAGTATATTTAGCGCTTTTGTTTTTTCAATGTTTTTCCTTTGCATTATATAGCATGTTATAGATTATACTTACTTTGTGCTCTATAGTTCTAATTACAGTGCTTTTCGTATTTGTTGTAGAGTGTTCGAAATTAGTATATTTAGCGCGTTTGTTTTTTCAATGTTTTTCCTTTGCATTATTTAGAATGTTATAGATTATACTTACTTTGTGCTCTATAGTTCTAATTGCAATGCTTTTCGTATTTGTTGTAGAGTGTTCGAAATTAGTATATTTGCGCTTTTGTTTTTTCAATGTTTTTCCTTTATATTATATAGCATTTTATAGATTATACTTACTTTGTGCTCTATAGTTCTAATTGCAATGCTTTTCGTATTTGTGGTAGAGTGTTCGAATTTAGTATATTTAGCGCTTTTGGTTTTTCAATGTTTTTCCTTTGCATTATATAGCATGTTATAGATTATACTTACTTTGTGCTCTATAGTTCTAATTGCATTGCTTTTCGTATTTGTTGTAGAGTGTTCGAAATTAGTATATATAGCGCTTTGTTTTTCAATGTTTTTGCTTCATATTTTATAACATGTTATAGATTATACTTACTTTGTGCTCTATAGTTCTAATTACAGTGCTTTTTGTATTTGTTGTAGAGTGTTTGAAATTAGTATATTTAGCGCTTTTGTTTTTTCAATGTTGTTTCCTTTATATTATATAGCATGTTATAGATTATACTTACTTTGTGCTCTATAGTTCTAATTGCAGTGCTTTTCGTATTTGTTGTAGAGTATTCGAAATTAGTATATTTAGCGCTTTTGTTTTTTCAATGTTTTTCCTTTATATTATATAGCATGTTATAGATTATACTTTTTTGTGCTCTATAGTTCAAATTGCAGTGCTTCTTGTATTTGTTTAGAGTGTTCGAAATTAGTATATTTAGCGCATTTGTTTTTTCAATGTTTTTCCTTTATATTATATAGCATGTTATAGATTATACTTACTTTGTGCTCTATAGTTCTAATTGCAGTGCCTTTTGTATTTGTTTAGAGTGTTCGAAATTAGTATATTTAGCGCTTTTGTTTTTTTCAATGTTTTTCCTTTGTATTATATAGAATGTTATAGATTATACTTACTTTGTGCTCTATAGTTCTAATTGCAGTGCTTTTCGTATTTGTTGTAGAGTGTTCGAAATTAGTATATTTAGCGCTTTTGTTTTTTCAATGTTTTCCCTTTATATTATATAGCATGTTATAGATTATACTTACTTTGTGCTCTATAGTTCTAATTGCAGTGCTTTTCGTATTTGTTGTAGAGTGTTCGAAATTAGTATATTTAGCGCTTTTGTTTTTCCAATGTTTTTCCTTTATATTATATAGCATGTTATAGATTATACTTACTTTGTGCTCTATAGTTCTAATTACAGTGCTTTTCGTATTTGTTGTAGAGTGTTCGAAATTAGTATATTTAGCGCGTTTGTTTTTTCAATGTTTTTCTTTGCATTATTAGAATGTTATAGATTATACTTACTTTGTGCTCTATAGTTCTAATTGCAATGCTTTTCGTATTTGTTGTAGAGTGTTCGAAATTAGTATATTTGTGCTTTTGTTTTTTCAATGTTTTCCCTTTATATTATATTGCATGTTATAGATTATACTTACTTTGTGCTCTATAGTTCTAATTGCAGTGTTTTCGTATTTGTTGTAGAGTGTTCGAAATTAGTATATTTAGCGCTTTTGTTTTTTCAACGTTTTTCCTTTGCATTATATAGAATGTTATAGATTATACTTACTTTGTGCAATATAGTTCTAATTGCAGTGCTTTTCGTATTTGTTGTAGAGTGTTCGAAATTAGTATATTTAGCGCATTTGTTTTTTCAATGTTTTCCCTTTATATTATATAGAATGTTATAGATTATACTTACTTTGTGTTCTAATTGCAATGCTTTTCGTATTTGTTGTAGAGTGTTCGAAATTAGTTATTTAGCGCTTTTGTTTTTTCAATGTTTTCCCTTTATATTATATAGAATGCTATAGATTATACTTACTTTGTGTTTTAATTGCAATGCTTTTCGTATTTGTTGTAGAGTATTCGAAATTAGTATATTTAGCGCTTTTGTTTTTTCAATGTTTTTCCTTTATATTATATAGCATGTTATAGATTATACTTACTTTGTGCTCTATAGTTCTAATTGCAGTGCTTTTCGTATTTGTTGTAGAGTGTTCGAATTAGTATATTTAGCGCTTTTGTTTTTTCAATGTTTTCCTTTGCATTATATAGCATGTTATAGATTATACTTACTTTGTGCTCTATAGTTCTAATTGCAGTGCTTTTCGTATTTGTTGTAGAGTGTTCGAAATTAGTATATTTAGCGCTTTTGTTTTTTCAATGTTTTTCCTTTGCATTATA
Organism: Andrographis paniculata; assembly: GCF_009805555.1. Taxonomy (NCBI): domain Eukaryota; kingdom Viridiplantae; phylum Streptophyta; class Magnoliopsida; order Lamiales; family Acanthaceae; genus Andrographis; species Andrographis paniculata. The sequence continues at coordinate 28,788 of NW_026137545.1, read as the reverse complement.
TAGAATGCAATAGATTATACTTACTTTGTGTTCTAATTGCAATGCTTTTCGTATTTGTTGTAGAGTGTTCGAAATTACTTATTTAGCGCTTTTGTTTTTTCAATGTTTTTCCTTTATATTATATAGAATGCTATAGATTATACTTACTTTGTGTTTTAACTGCAATGCTTTTCGTATTTGTTGTAGAGTGTTCGAAATTAGTATATTTAGCGCTTTTGTTTTTTCAATGTTTTCCCTTTATATTATATAGCATTTTTTAGATAATACTTATTTTGTGCTCTATAGTTCTAATTGCAGTGCTTTTCGTATTTGTTGTAGAGTGTTCGAATTTAGTAATTTAGCGCTTTTGGAGTTTCAATGTTTGTCCTTTGCATTATATAGCATGTTATAGATTATATTTACTTTGTGATCTATAGTTCTAATTGCAGTGCTTTTCGTATTTGTTGTAGAGTGTTCGAAATTAGTATATTTAGCGCTTTTGTTTTTTCAATGTTTTTCCTTTGCATTATATAGAATGCAATAGATTATACTTACTTTGTGTTCTAATTGCAATGCTTTTCGTATTTGTTGTAGAGTGTTCGAAATTACTTATTTAGCGCTTTTGTTTTTTCAATGTTTTCCCTTTATATTATATAGAATGCTATAGATTATACTTACTTTGTGTTTTAACTGCAATGCTTTTCGTATTTGTTGTAGAGTATTCGAAATTAGTATATTCAGCGCTTTTGTTATTTCAATGTTTTCCCTTTATATTATATAGCATTTTTTAGATAATACTTATTTTGTGCTCTATAGTTCTAATTGCAGTGCTTTTCGTATTTGTTGTAGAGTGTTCGAATTTAGTAATTTAGCGCTTTTGGAGTTTCAATGTTTGTCCTTTGCATTATATAGCATGTTATAGATTATACTTACTTTGTGCTCGATAGTTCTAATTGCAGTGCTTTTCGTATTTGTTGTAGAGTGTTCGAAATTAGTATATTTAGCGCTTTTGTTGTTTTTTCAATGTTTTTCCTTTGCATTATATAGAATGTTATAAGATTATACTTACTTTGCGTTCTTATTGCAATGCTTTTCGTATTTGTTGTAGAGTATTCAAAATTAGTATATTTAGCGCTTTTGTTTTTTCAATGTTTTCCCTTTATATTATATAGCATGTTCTAGATTATACTTACTTTGTGCTCTACAGTTCTAATTGCAGTGCCTTTTGTATTTGTTGTAGAGTGTTTGAAATTAGTATTGTTACGTATGAAATTTAGAATTAGGTTAAAAAGCCCAAGGTGAAAGAAAAATGGGCCTGGCAATAGAGTTGATTGAACTAGCTGAAGGACACCGTGGGGAATTCAAGGAAAATAGGTTTATTTCTAAGGAAAATACAGGTCGGAAGGACCTTAGGTCGGGAGGTCCTCAGGTCGGGAGGTCATCAAGACGGAAAGTCATCAGGACGGGAGGTCCTTAAGACGGAAGGTCCTCAAGACGGAAAGTCCTCAGGACGGAAAGACCTCAGGTCGGAAGGTCCTCAGGTCGGGAGGTCTTCAAGATGGAAGGTCATCAGGACGGGAAGTCCGCAGGTCGGGAGGTCCTCAGGTCGGAAAGTCCGCAGGTCGAAAGGTCCTCAGTACGGAAAGTCCTCAAGTCGGACATGTCGGGAGGTCCTCAGGTCGGAACTCTGCGACGGGACCAACAAGTCGGATGGTCTGTTAGTCGGGAGGTTTGTAGCTGAACTAAACAAGTCAGATGGTTTGCAAGTCGGGAGGATTGGCAGTCAGACCAATACGGTTATAGATTGGCAGTCGGGCCAAAAGGGCGGAAGGTCTGTGGTCGGCTCAAAGAGTGAAATATAGTGACAACTTTGGTCCGCTGAGGACACGTGTCAGCAGGAGAAGGGTTGGAAGACGGTTGGAAAAGAGACGTTGTAACCGTTCGGGCGACGGTTTTCAGTACAGTTTCCCAGGGAATATTTAAGGATTTGGATCATCATTTGGCAAGGTATCTTCAATCAACTTCAACAAAGCAAAGTCAGATTTGGGGATCACCACTTTAAATTTCAGTCTTTTATTTTCCAGTTTATTTTTCTGTACCATACAGTGTTTAGAGATTCCTAATCTCAGGCACTAATTAATCAAGTTTAAGGATATTTTCTATATCTTTGAATTTTACTTTATTTTTGTTGAAAAATTACATCAACAAATTGGCGACCACAGTGGGAGCAAGACAAAATTGCTCATTCCAATTCCGGCGATAATTTCATACGTCTTAGATCCGGCCGTATCATCGGAAGGGTCCATATGGCAGGTTCACAACCTCAATCATCTTCGGCACCGGCGGGAGAATCCGTTCCACCACCTATTGTGCCAAATGCCGGGGAAATCCCACAACCACCAAATGATTGGTTGTCTTATGTTCAACAAATGAACAACCAGCAAACTTTGGTTATGCAGAACATGTTGCGTGAGCAACAAACGAACATGTTGCGTGAGCAACAGAATCTGATACAGAACATGTTAGATCAAGCACTGTCAAGGGTTAGTCTTCAACCCACTCAAACTCCACCAGGAGTATCACCATCCAGACTACAGGCAAATTTCGCAGGGCCATCATTCGTGGATAGTACATTCCCAAGTGCCACAAATCCCAACCGAATGGATAGGGGAAAATCTCCTCTGACTTTTCCCAACACTGTTCCACTGGGACCAAGGGTTTCCAATCCGCAGCCGAACAATACAAGGGAGGACAGGCCTGAAGGATATATACATGATCCTATTCATATTCCTGTGCAGGATCCTTTCCATGTTCCTGATCATCAACGCTTTCATGTAGATCCTGATGAGATTGCACATATATTAAGGGATCAGTATGGATTAACTCCTCAGATGGCTAACCGCCCTGCATATCAGAGACCTTTCCCAGAAAGGATCATTAATGAACACCCCCTCCCAAGGAATTATCGACCACCCGATTTTCATGCATTTTCAGGGGAGGACGGATCTTCCACCATAGAACATGTTGGTCGTTTCACAGCACAATTGGGAGAAGTTGGTAATAACCCGTTTTATAAGTTGCAACTGTTTGGTTTATCTCTTACTAGAACAGCGTTTTCGTGGTTTGCAAGTCTGCCCCCTGGACAAATTCAGACGTGGGAAGGACTGGAGATGGCATTTCATGCCAGATTCTTCAATCCTTTACCAACTGTTTCTTTAACTGATTTACTAGAATTGAGACAGTATCCAGAAGAATCTGCTTCACAGTTTATAGAAAGGGTGCGATTGATGAAAGGGCGATGTCCTACGGTAATCAGTGAGAAAGAGATGACCAATTTAGTGGTCCGGAATATGCATACTCGCTTAAGAAAGGCACTCACTGCCTTGGACGTTGAGGATTTGGCAAGTCTTGCATCTAAGGCAGGACGTTTAGAGTCTTTGTTCAGAGAGGAAGATCAGAATAACAGGCGTAATAGAGGCCAACATATGGCGAGTATGGGAACAGAAACATGTGACTTTGATTTTAATCAGTCAGAAGAGATGGCAGCTGAAATCCTTTCTGGAAAACCTTATGTATGCCCCAAATTGAAGCCGGTACCAGGGTCTGAAGGAAAGGATCAACCGACGTTTGATAGTTCGAAAGCTGACGAAATCTTTGATATCCTGTTGACTGATGGCCAGATCCGTATTCCAAAGGGGCAAAGATTGGCCACTAAAGAAGAAATCAAAGGGAGACCATATTGTAAGTGGCATAATTCTTTCACACACAATACAAGTCAGTGTACTCATTTCAGGAAGGAAATTCAAAAGGCCATCAAGACAGGTCGGCTCAAGTACATCACTTTAGGTGTAGACCAGCAACCGTTTCCGAAAGTAACAACGGCAATGGTTGACATCCAACCAAGTTCGGAAACAAGAAAAAATTCGGCCAATAGTGGACAAACAGGGGAACGAACTCAGGCAAGCCCCGGAACAAAAAAAGGAAGTCAGCCAAACAGTGGCCGACCGGAAGAAAGACTCAAAGTTTGTGAAAAGCCAGTCGCTGAAAAATGGGACCATCCAGACGGTTCTTTTAATGTGGAGGTGAAAGAAAAGGTTTTGGTGCGTGACCACCCGACCAGAAAAACAGGGTCAGTCGGAAACAATTGGGCTCGAAATAAAAAGCCTTTACCAGTTGATATAGATCCTCGTTTCCCAGGTATGAATCGTACACAGATTCGCAATGCCAAACGCAGGTATGCTGCGAAGTATGGGAAACGAGTTCCTTCAGCAAAACAACTAACCGACGAACAAAAAGCAGCCGACCACTCGGCAGGAGATCAGTCCATTCGGGTCTGTTCAAGAAAGCAAACGAACGACGGATTAGACGCTTCAGAGTATACTAAAGGAAGTTCGTCGGGACAGGGGAAAGGTAAAGGAATATCAGATGAAATAATTAGAGGTTTTAGATGCCAACATTGTGAACGGATCAACATCAATCCATCTCCTGAAGAATTCCGTATAGAATCTTTGACGGTTCAATCTCGGAATAAGACAAAGGAAGAAGTTGTAACTACAGAGGAAAATTCGAGATCTGTTAAATCTCGTCTAGGGCCACGAATCCCTTGTCGAATGACGGAGATTAATCAGATAAGAGATGAACCGATGTGGGCAAGTCTGGTAGATGATCCTACGGACGAACCTTTATGGGCATTCTTGGCAGATGACGAATTGGAGGAAACAGAGTGGGCAAAGGCTTCAGATCCCGAGTCTCAGTCGGAAACACCTTCGATAGTGTTTCCTCCTATTCCAGAGGGTGCGATCTCCCATTTGAAACCTCTGTATGTTAATGCTCACATTTGCGGGAAACCAATCACAAAGGTTTTTGTGGATAATGGAGCAGTCTTTAATGTTATGCCATTGAAGACTCTCAAGAAGCTAGGGAAAGGAATTCATGATTGTCTCCTGTGGAATTCGAAATGACAAGCTTTACAGGGCAGCCGACCAAGCCTGAAGGTATGATGGTTGCCACAATTGAAGTCGGACCAAAAAAGATCTCCACTGTTTTCTTTATTGTGGATGCAGATACTACATACTCTCTCTTGCTGGGAAGAGACTGGATTCATGCCTCTCAATGTGTGCCATCAACACTGCACCAACAATTAATGTTCTGGGAAGGAAATCAGGTTTTCAAAATGGAAGCAAATGACAACCCATTCGATGTATCAGAACAAGTTGAAGAGTCAGTTTTTTATTCCAGTCATTTGGCTCCGATGTCTCAGTTATATATGGCCAGGGAATACCCAAACAAGGGTTATAAAGTCACTGGCCAGAACTCGATGTTCTATTAAAAGAACAACTTTATTGTATGGCTCATGATAAAGCCACACCTATTCCCGTATAATTTGTTTGTTATGGATGATACAAGTTTAGAAGTATGTAGTTCTCTTATTAATAAGTTTTATTTAAAGCAGTTATTACATAAAGCAGAAAATAGTAAAGAGATTCTTGATGTTCACCTCCAAGAAGATGAACAATTTCGTTGGCCTGATTTATTAGAAAAAACAGAACCAACAGCTTCATCACAAGACCCATTATTGGAGTTTAATTTAGGAACCGAATTGGTTCCAAAAGTGATCAGGCTAAGTGGTTATTTGTCTGAAGAGCAACAAACAATGATGCTCGAAGTTATTAGAAACAACATTGATTGTTTAGCATGGGATTATTCAGAAATGCCTGGGTTGAAAAGAAGTCTAATAGAGCATCGATTGCCTATCAAGGAAGGTTGCAAACCTTACAAACAACCCCCAAGGCGAATGAGCCCGGATCTGATGCCTCAAATCAAGGAAGAAATCCAAAAACTTCTCAAAGTGGGTTTCATTCAGCCTTGCCGTTATGCGGAGTGGCTGGCTAACATTGTACCAGTGGTCAAGAAAAATGGTAAGATAAGGATATGCATCGATTTCAGGGATTTGAATCTAGCTACCCCTAAGGACGAATATGTGATGCCTATGGCCGACATGTTGATTGATGCAGCAGCAGGGCATAAAGTCCTTAGTTTGATGGATGGTTATGCAGGTTATAACCAAATATTTCTGGCAGAAGAAGACATTCCTAAGACAGCATTCAGGTGCCCAGGGGCTTTAGGTATTTATGAATGGACAGTCATGCCATTCGGGTTAAAGAATGCAGGGGCAACTTACCAAAGAGCCATGAATTCAATCTTTCATGATTTAATTGGCAAATCTATGGAAGTTTATATTGATGATGTTATTGTTAAATCCTCCAGTTTTAACGAACATTTGAGAAATCTTGAAGAGGCATTCGGAAGAATGAAGAAGTACAAGTTGAAGATGAATCCAACCAAGTGTGCTTTTGGAATATCAGCTGGGAGCTTTTTAGGATTTTTAGTTCATGAGAGAGGAATTGAAATCGATGCTAATAAGGCTAAAGCCATTCTTGACAGTCGGCCACCCAAGACGGTTAAAGAAATCCAAAGTCTTTTGGGTAAGGTGAATTATTTGAGGCGTTTCATCTCTAATGCTGCTGGCAAGGTCAGACCAATTACTAAATTGTTGAAAGCTGGAAAAAATGCTTTTGAATGGGGTCCAGATCAACAGACGGCTTTAGATGCTATCAAGCAGGCATTGGTTCACCCTCCAGTCTTAATGCCTCCTAAACAAGGTCGGCCGCTCAAACTTTATTTGGCAAATACACATGAAGTGGTTAGCTGTTTATTGGCACAGGATGGTGATGACGGGAAGGAAAGGGCAATTTACTATCTCAGTAAAACCCTTACAGGACCAGAACTGAATTACACTATGCCAGAAAAAATGTGTTATTCATTGGTCTTCGCTTGCACTAAACTCGAGCATTATTTGCTGCCCAGAAGAATTGAGGTCATATCAAAGGTGGATCTCATCAAATTGATTTTACAGAGACCTACTATGAAGGGCAGACTCATGAAGTGGGCCATCAAATTGGCTCCTTTTGATCTCCAACATTCCCCTTTGAAGGCAATCAAGGGACAAGCAGTGGCCGACTTCTTAGCAGAATTCTCACAAGTCGGATACTCCTTTTGTGATAGTGTCCGACCACTCAGTTGTTCATCATATCTGAATAATCTACAGGTCGGATGTGTGCCTTATGTAAGTACCAGAACATGGTTGATGTTCTTTGATGGTTCCACCTCTGGAAACAAATCAGGAGCAGGGGTCTTTTTGCAAGGACCTGACGGTCAAAAGATCAACTTACAACTACGATTGGAAGCCATGACCCATAATTCGGCAGAATATGAAGCTTTAATTTTGGGTTTGGAGGCTTTAATAGCTAGGAAGGTCCAGTCTGTAATCATAAGAGGGGATTCTCAACTAGTAATCAACCAGGTAAACAATCAATATGTTTGCAATTACCCTCATCTTCGCAGATACAGGGACATTGTGGGTCGGTTACTGACAAAAATCTCAGAAGTAATAATTGAGTTCATTCCAAGGAAAGAAAACCAACGTGCTGATGAGTTGGCTCAAAGGGCCTGCAAAGGAATTCTGGAGGATATGTGTTCGGGGGTCAAGTCGGACATAGAAGGAAAGACAGACCAAATATGTGATCGAATGGTCGGACAAGAGACTGTCGGACAGGAGCCCGACGACGTAGTTACAGTCGGACATAAAGATACCAGTGGAACAGTGACCGATTGGAGAACAGAACTTATCATGTATTTACAAAATCCAGGTGCGAATGTTTCAATTGCGATACGATTGAAGGCTTTACGTTTTCAATTGATAGATGGAATTTTGTATAAGAGATCATTTGAAGGTTTACTTTTAAAATGTTTGGGGTCTAAAGAAGCTCTAGAGGTAATGACAGAAGTACATAGTGGGATATGTGGAGCTCATCGGGCAGGTCTGAATATGAGATGGGCCATTCATCGTTTGGGTTTTTTCTGGCCAAAGATTTTTGAAGATTGCATACAATTTGCCAAAGGTTGCCAGGAATGTCAGAGACATGGAAATTTAAACCATTTGCCAGTAACCGAATTGCAATCTTTGGTAAAACCATGGCCTTTTAAATCATGGGCTATGGATATCATTGGTAAGATACATCCTGCTTCATCGAAACACCATTGTTTCATATTGGTCGCGACTGACTACTTTACCAAATGGGTAGAAGCAGTTGCTTTGAAAAATGTAGATCAGAAAGAAGTGATAGACTTCGTTTTGAACCAAATTATTTACAGATATGGTATTCCTCAGTCTATAACAACCGACCAGGGCCTGGTTTTCACAGGGGAAAAGTTCTCTAGTTTCTTGGCAGAATTTGGTGTTCGGTTACACCATTCGTCACCTTATTATCCCCAAGCCAATGGACAAGCGGAAGCAGCAAATAAGATCATTATTGGGATTATAAAGAAGATGGTTGAAGGGAACCCAAGAAAGTGGCATTTGTTATTGTCTCGGGCTTTATGGGCACACAGGAATACCAGAAATACGGCCACAGGGTTCTCACCGTACCAACTCACTTTTGGCCAAGATGCTGTTTTACCAGCCGAAATCCGAGTATCGTCTGGCCGAACAGAATTTACTGATGGTGATCTTACAAAAGAATACCAACAGCTTATGTTGCAACAGTTGGAGGATTTGGATGTTAACCGACTTCGTGCAATAGGTCAGAGTGTGAAACAGAGTGAAATCAGAGCAAGGAATTACGGAAAGAAAGTTTTTTACAGGACATTCCAAAAGGGAGACTTAGTCTGGAAGACCATTCTTCCTACATATAAGAAAACTGACCAATTGGGAAAGTGGTCACCGAATTGGGAAGGACCATACATTATTCAAAAAGATATTGGGAATGGCGCTTTCATTATTGTAAATCATGAAGGTAAGAGAGTACATGATTGTATTAATGCTAAATATCTGAAGAGGTATTATCCTGCCTTTTCAGATAACAAAACTGCATGAAACAAAATGTTATTCAGAACCCATTTATGGGGTTCGAACCTATTTTAAGGTTCATTTCTGTTAGTCATCATGTATTGGTGATATATGTTCTGCCTCTGAATCAGAATTTTCATCCCAATGAGCGGATATTAGTTCTGGTTCTTCTTCAATAAGATCTTCCAAATCTGGTCGGTACCTCTCCCATTGGCTTTGCATTTCGTCTAAATCTTGATTGGTACGTGCTTGCATATCTGTTATGGCTTGATATTCACGGTCAACAATGGTACGCAATCTTGAAAAGACTTTTCGTTGATTGGAAAATATATTATCCCAACCAAGGTCTGGAAGTATGGTTGCTGCGTGATTTTCAATCAATTCCATGTGATGATGGAGGTCAGGAATGCGGCTAAGGATGTCACGAAGAGTTTCATACCCCTCAATGATTTTTTCCATTAGGCGGATGACGCGATGAATGGTTCTTCTACCTCGTTGGGAGAATCGGAATTTGAAGTCTAGTTGCTTGAGTATATGTAACAAGTCTTCTGCATGGCCTCCAACAGGGTGATTACCTACAAAGAAGGGTTGAAGAACACCTTCCCAGTTGCTGGATGGAACATGAGGTCGGTCGTTCGCCATGTTTGTTAACACTTCAAGTGTTTTGATTTTCAGAATATGCCTTGGAATTTGGTGTGTTTCTTAATATGTGAGAAACATTGTTCTTTTAAGGGAGGAGTTTGTTTCGGTTCCTCAAAAGTTGGAAATTGGATGGTGATCCTTGTTTTGAGAAAAGAAGGAAAAATATATTGCTAAGTCAAATTCTGTTACAAAGGGGGAAGTATTACAAAAGTGCCCCTAGGGCAGTTTTTATATTTGTCCATTTGATTTCATCCCTGGATAGCCTTCTGGTATTAGCAGCCGTCTGATATCTTCTGATGAATTGAGATCGAGCTTGGGTTTTCAGCTCTTGATCCAATTCGGCCTCGTTCTTTGTATATCTCTCAAGCAGACGCTGCTCATTGGCAATTTGATTATCCAGGATGGACTGTTCCTTCCTTAGCTCCTGCAATTCTGCCTCCTTTTTCTGAATGGATTCATCAACTAGAGCCTTCGTGCTAAGGAGACCGCCCAACCTTCCAGTAGTTTGCTGAAGGGATTCTCGGGTCTTAGCCAAAGAATTCTCCAGTGTTGTTTGATCGAAGACAGGCTGGGGCGTTTCGGCTGACAGGAGTCCGATAACTAACACTTCAGTCTTGAGCTCAGTAAGTCTCTCCATCAGCCGATGCAGAATGGGGACGGCTGGCGATTCCGTCGGAGTGTAAAAAAGAAGGCCACCAACCGTCTGAATGAGTTTGTCCAAGAAGTCGGATCTTAATTCTGAAAGGGGATGGTTAATGGCCTCGGTGAATATAGTTTGGGCCTCCGCTGGAACCGGAACAGTCGATAGGATAGCTAAGTCAGAAGGCCCCTGCAAGTTTTACAGTTTCAATAAGTTTTCCAAAGGAGGTGCAAAATTATTTAGGAACGATTGAATAAGATATATGTTACCTCTGGGCGAACTGCTGTAATTGAAGGGGGCAACAATGAGGTCGGTCGAGTAGGGCGGACAGCTGGTATAATAGCAGCCGACTCGTCGGCTGCTGCGAGTGGTCGCTGAGGTGCCGACCTGGGTCCCTATGGAAAGTAGTATATAAAACAGTTAGTGTTTTAGGAAGAAACATTATGGCATGAATTGGTTTAATCTTACCAAATTCACAGAAGTCTCCGAATCGGACGAAGAAAGTTCTTCTATTTCTGGAGGTTGAGCTGCCACAGGTGGTTCTTCTGCCTGCCACTCGATTGCTGGAAGTAGGGCCACTGCTGGCTGGGCGGCTGCTGGTTGGGCGGCTGCTGGTTGGGCGGCTGCATCTTGGGCCATTGCAGCCGGTACCTCAGGAGCAACTGGGATAGCCGCAGCTGAGGTACCTTCGGCTTCCAGCGCGGCCGCATCCGATTGGATTATTTCGGGATCAGCAGCAGCAGGGATGTTGTTTTGAGGGTCAGCTTCGGCAAGGGCAGCCGGTTCTTCTTTCGAAATGGATGAGTCTGATGCCATGTATGGCGGTCGACCCATCTGAGAGGTAGTCCCCTCGCTGTCTGAAGAGACCCCTGCTGCTGATGCGATTGGTGAAGGTGTCTGTGAAAAAGTATGGAAATGTTGTTGTTAAACACACCAAGGTTGATCATTAGAATCCTAAGTATTGCAGATGAGAGAACTTACTGGTTCTATAGGCAGTGTTGGTAAAGATTGCCTCCTGGTCGGGTGCCTGGTCCGACCGCTCCTCGGTACAGGAGGAAGAGTTTGCCTCCTTGTCGGGTTCTCCGCCCGACTGCTCATTGGCAAAGCAAGAAGTGGAGTAGAGGTTTGGAGAGGAAGTGCTTGAGACTGGACCAAAGGGACAATTGATTGGTCGGCTGGGGCTGGCGTCGTTTGTGTGGTCGGTGCTACCAAGGTCGGTTCTGGTGAATGAAATGAGTGAAATCAAAGTTCAAATATAGTGAAATGGTTCACGGTTTTCAGAAAAAATTACCTATTCGGGGTCGGGTCCTTGTTGACGTCCTAGTAGTTCCAGGGGCCGCCGGAGCTTGCTGGTCGGCCCCAGAGGTCGGGGGTGTTTGCAGCTGGGAAGCTTTCCTTTTCCGCATTGGGACGCTAGATCCGACTCCCGGGGCGGCTGTTTGTTGCTGAGTGCTGGTATGTCTAGCTGCCCCTAGAACCAATCCTTGGGGGGGAAGGAGTACGTTCAGCAACCGATCCTCATCAGGGGAAATCAGGGCCCATACAACCGACCACCATTCATTGAATGTATTTACAGTCTCAGGGTTGGAGCGGAAAGGAATATAAGAATTGGAAACTATATACGTGGTGAGCTGGGAGATATAAGAAGGAATTGAATTAGGTAGGACCCGTCGGTCAGGACTTTGAAAAATTATATGAGGACAAGCGACGGGTCCAGGGATACCTTGGCAGCAGCCGAACTGGCGCGCCATGAATTGAGGTTCGTAATTAAAGGTGCAAAAAGTTTTTTGCCCTTTTTTATCAAGTTTTTTACTGCTAAAAAGAGACCTGGGTTTGAGGGCAACGTCCCAGGCAAAAGGATAAGTGGGATGAGGACAAGGCTCAGGAGTCGGAAGAGGATTTGGTGCCGGAAAGGGCCAAAAGTGGTCGGGAGCATAACCCGCATATTTTTTATACATATAAAATCGAGAGTTATTGCGGGTATCTGTCAAAATTGTGGTTATTATTGGGTCGGAGGATTGGAGTTTATTACGTCCTGAGCAGAGTCGGTTGAGGGCTAATCCCAAATGTTTTTCGGATTTTGGCATAGTGGGTGGAGATCCTAAGTTGAACGCGTTGGGGAAGTAAAGACGGAACCAAAGTTCTAAAAACCAAAAAGGACCCGACGCGGCAGTGTCTAATTTTCTATTATCATTATCTGTTAAACGAAGGCTAACTCTAGTGAGACCTTCAAAAGATTGGCTAAAAACAGAGTGCCAAGGGAGAAGAACCGACCTGACGCGATATGAATGGCCAGGTCGAGGTGAGAAGAAAGGACGCATTTAGAGGGGGAAACAATGACGTACCTACAAAGCCAAAAAAGGATAAAGGCAGTATGCTCCCGGTCGGTTACGGGGGTCCCTGGAGCCCCTTGCTGGTCAGTCGCGAACTTTGTCCAGCCCCATTCCTTCACGCCTTGTAAAGACCACCCTGGATGGTCTTCTGATGGCTCCTGCCCATCTAGGGCTCCCATCACAGGGTCTTCACCCACGACTGGGAGATGAGCGATCATCGCCACATCCATGAGAGTCGGACCAAAGGGGCCCGACGGTAAGAGAAAAGTCCCATTTTCCGCATTCCAGAAAGCTGACATGGCTAGGAGCACCTTCTCGTGCAGATTGATCGGCATGGTGGACAATAGAATCGCTTGGTCGATTTTTTGAGATCGCCATTGGGTCTGGAAGTGTTCTGCTACCCGTCGATACCAAGAGCGATACGGATCTTTTGGGTCTGTGAGATGGGTTTTGATGCTGTCTCGAATGCGAACTGCTTGGTAAGTAGGGTTGTTGACGGCCAAGGAATTTCGGGATTCCAAAACTTCCCTCATCCGATTTGAGTCTTCAGGAGTAGTGCAGTATGGCCGGATGGTCGGAGTTAGTACTTTCGAGGCTGAAAACGGACCCTCTGGGAGGTTTCCGTCGAAGGGAAGGGCAGGAATGTATCGATTCGCCATGGTTAGAGTGTTTGAGATTGTGATTCACAAAGGCTCGTATTGGAGGAAGGGAAGTTAATCAGGAGTGTTGCAGTAACTGGTGCAGTTGCTAAGGGAGTTTTTCAAGAGGGTTGTAATTTATGAACTTCCAAACGACGATTGATAAAGGGCGTTTGAAAGTCCCTTGGCGGCGGGCAAGTTGTTACGTATGAAATTTAGAATTAGGTTAAAAAGCCCAAGGTGAAAGAAAAATGGGCCTGGCAATAGAGTTGATTGAACTAGCTGAAGGACACCGTGGGGAATTCAAGGAAAATAGGTTTATTTCTAAGGAAAATACAGGTCGGAAGGACCTTAGGTCGGGAGGTCCTCAGGTCGGGAGGTCATCAAGACGGAAAGTCATCAGGACGGGAGGTCCTTAAGACGGAAGGTCCTCAAGACGGAAAGTCCTCAGGACGGAAAGACCTCAGGTCGGAAGGTCCTCAGGTCGGGAGGTCTTCAAGATGGAAGGTCATCAGGACGGGAAGTCCGCAGGTCGGGAGGTCCTCAGGTCGGAAAGTCCGCAGTTCGAAAGGTCCTCAGTACGGAAAGTCCTCAGGTCGGACATGTCGGGAGGTCCTCAGGTCGGAACTCTGCGACGGGACCAACAAGTCGGATGGTCTGTTAGTCGGGAGGTTTGTAGCTGAACTAAACAAGTCAGATGGTTTGCAAGTCGGGAGGATTGGCAGTCAGACCAATACGGTTATAGATTGGCAGTCGGGCCAAAAGGGCGGAAGGTCTGTGGTCGGCTCAAAGAGTGAAATATAGTGACAACTTTGGTCCGCTGAGGACACGTGTCAGCAGGAGAAGGGTTGGAAGACGGTTGGAAAGGAGACGTTGTAACCGTTCGGGCGACGGTTTTCAGTACAGTTTCCCAGGGAATATTTAAGGATTTGGATCATCATTTGGCAAGGCATCTTCAATCAACTTCAACAAAGCAAAGTCAGATTTGGGGATCACCACTTTAAATTTCAGTCTTTTATTTTCCAGTTTATTTTTCTGTACCATACAGTGTTTAGAGATTCCTAATCTCAGGCACTAATTAATCAAGTTTAAGGATATTTTCTATATCTTTGAATTTTACTTTATTTTTGTTGAAAAATTACATCAACAAGTATATTTAGCGCTTTTCTTTTTTCAATGTTTTTCCTTTATATTATATAGCACATGTTATAGATTATACTTACTTTGTGCTCTATAGTTCTAATTGCAGTGCTTTTCGTATTTGTTGTAGAGTGTTCGAAATTAGTATATTTAGCGCTTTTGTTTTTTCAATTTTTTCCTTTATATTATATAGCATTTTATAGATTATACTTACTTTGTGCTCTATAGTTCAAATTGCAGTGCTTTTCGTATTTGTTGTAGAGTGTTCGAAATTAGTATATTTAGCGCTTTTGTTTTTTCAATGTTTTTCTTTATATTATATAGCATGTTATAGATTATACTTACTTTGTGCTCTATAGTTCTAATTGCAGTGCTTTTCGTATTTGTTGTAGAGTGTTCGAAATTAGTATATTTAGCGCTTTTTTTTTTCAATGTTTTTCCTTTATATTATATAGCATGTTATAGATTATACTTACTTTGTGCTCTATAGTTCTAATTGCAGTGCTTTTCGTATTTTTTGTAGAGTGTTCGAAATTAGTATATTTAGCGCTTTTGTTTTTTCAATGTTTTTCCTTTATATTATATAGCATGTTATAGATTATACTTACTTTGTGCTCTATAGTTCTAATTGCAGTGCTTTTCGTATTTGTTGTAGAGTGTTCGAAATTAGTATATTTGCGCTTTTGTTTTTTCAATGTTTTCCCTTTATATTATATAGCATGTTATAGATTATACTTACTTTGTGCTCTATAGTTCTAATTGCAGTGCTTTTCGTATTTGTTGTAGAGTGTTCGAAATTAGTATATTTAGCGCTTTTGTTTTTTCAATTTTTTTCCTTTATATTATATAGCATGTTATAGATTATACTTACTTTGTGCTCTATAGTTCTAATTGCAGTGCTTTTCGTATTTGTTGTAGAGTGTTCGAAATTAGTATATTTAGCGCTTTTGTTTTTTCAATGTTTTTCCTTTATATTATATAGCATGTTATAGATTATACTTACTTTGTGCTCTATAGTTCTAATTGCAGTGCTTTTCGTATTTGTTGTAGAGTGTTCGAAATTAGTATATTTAGCGCTTTTGTTTTTTCAATGTTTTTCCTTTATATTATATAGCATGTTATAGATTATACTTACTTTGTGCTCTATAGTTCTAATTGCAGTGCTTTTCGTATTTGTTGTAGAGTGTTCGAAATTAGTATATTTAGCGCTTTTGTTTTTTCAATGTTTTTCCTTTATATTATATAGCATGTTATAGATTATACTTACTTTGTGTTCTAATTGCAATGCTTTTCGTATTTGTTGTAGAGTGTTCGAAATTAGTATATTTAGCGCTTTTGTTTTTTCAATGTTTTCCTTTATATTATATAGCATGTTATAGATTATACTTACTTTGTGCTCTATAGTTCTAATTGCAGTGCTTTTCGTATTTGTTGTAGAGTGTTCGAAATTAGTATATTTAGCGCTTTTGTTTTTTCAATGTTTTTCCTTTATATTATATAGCATGTTATAGATTATACTTACTTTGTGCTCTATAGTTCTAATTGCAGTGCTTTTCGTATTTGTTGTAGAGTGTTCGAAATTAGTATATTTAGCGCTTTTGTTTTTTCAATGTTTTTCCTTTATATTATATAGCATGTTATAGATTATACTTACTTTGTGCTCTATAGTTCTAATTGCAGTGCTTTTCGTATTTGTTGTAGAGTGTTCGAAATTAGTATATTTAGCGCTTTTGTTTTTTCAATGTTTTTCCTTTATATTATATAGCATGTTATAGATTATACTTACTTTGTGCTCTATAGTTCTAATTGCAGTGCTTTTCGTATTTGTTGTAGAGTGTTCGAAATTAGTATATTTAGCGCTTTTGTTTTTTCAATGTTTTCCCTTTATATTATATAGCATGTTATAGATTATACTTACTTTGTGCTCTATAGTTCTAATTGCAGTGCTTTTCGTATTTGTTGTAGAGTGTTCGAAATTAGTATATTTAGCGCTTTTTTTTTTCAATGTTTTTCCTTTATATTATATAGCATGTTATAGATTATACTTACTTTGTGCTCTATAGTTCTAATTGCAGTGCTTTTCGTATTTGTTGTAGAGTGTTCGAAATTAGTATATTTAGCGCTTTTGTTTTTTCAATGTTTTTCCTTTATATTATATAGCATGTTATAGATTATACTTACTTTGTGCTCTATAGTTCTAATTGCAGTGCTTTTCGTATTTGTTGTAGAGTGTTCGAAATTAGTATATTTAGCGCTTTTTTTTTTCAATGTTTTTCCTTTATATTATATAGCATGTTATAGATTATACTTACTTTGTGCTCTATAGTTCTAATTGCAGTGCTTTTCGTATTTGTTGTAGAGTGTTCGAAATTAGTATATTTAGCGCTTTTGTTTTTTCAATGTTTTTCCTTTATATTATATAGCATGTTATAGATTATACTTACTTTGTGCTCTATAGTTCTAATTGCAGTGCTTTTCGTATTTGTTGTAGAGTGTTCGAAATTAGTATATTTAGCGCTTTTGTTTTTTCAATGTTTTTCCTTTATATATATATAGCATGTTATAGATTATACTTACTTTGTGCTCTATAGTTCTAATTGCAGTGCTTTTCGTATTTGTTGTAGAGTGTTCGAAATTAGTATATTTAGCGCTTTTGTTTTTTCAATGTTTTTCCTTTATATTATATAGCATGTTATAGATTATACTTACTTTGTGCTCTATAGTTCTAATTGCAGTGCTTTTCGTATTTGTTGTAGAGTGTTCGAAATTAGTATATTTAGCGCTTTTGTTTTTTCAATTTTTCCTTTATATTATATAGCATGTTATAGATTATACTTACTTTGTGCTCTATAGTTCTAATTGCAGTGCTTTTCGTATTTGTTGTAGAGTGTTCGAAATTAGTATATTTAGCGCTTTTTTTTTTCAATGTTTTTCCTTTATATTATATAGCATGTTATAGATTATACTTACTTTGTGCTCTATAGTTCTAATTGCAGTGCTTTTCGTATTTGTTGTAGAGTGTTCGAAATTAGTATATTTAGCGCTTTTGTTTTTTCAATGTTTTTCCTTTATATTATATAGCATGTTATAGATTATACTTACTTTGTGCTCTATAGTTCTAATTGCAGTGCTTTTCGTATTTGTTGTAGAGTGTTCGAAATTAGTATATTTAGCGCTTTTTTTTTTCAATGTTTTTCCTTTATATTATATAGCATGTTATAGATTATACTTACTTTGTGCTCTATAGTTCTAATTGCAGTGCTTTTCGTATTTGTTGTAGAGTGTTCGAAATTAGTATATTTAGCGCTTTTGTTTTTTCAATGTTTTTCCTTTATATTATATAGCATGTTATAGATTATACTTACTTTGTGCTCTATAGTTCTAATTGCAGTGCTTTTCGTATTTGTTGTAGAGTGTTCGAAATTAGTATATTTAGCGCTTTTGTTTTTTCAATGTTTTTCCTTTATATTATATAGCATGTTATAGATTATACTTACTTTGTGCTCTATAGTTCTAATTGCAGTGCTTTTCGTATTTGTTGTAGAGTGTTCGAAATTAGTATATTTAGCGCTTTTGTTTTTTCAATGTTTTTCCTTTATATTATATAGCATGTTATAGATTATACTTACTTTGTGCTCTATAGTTCTAATTGCAGTGCTTTTCGTATTTGTTGTAGAGTGTTCGAAATTAGTATATTTAGCGCTTTTTTTTTTCAATGTTTTTCCTTTATATTATATAGCATGTTATAGATTATACTTACTTTGTGCTCTATAGTTCTAATTGCAGTGCTTTTCGTATTTGTTGTAGAGTGTTCGAAATTAGTATATTTAGCGCTTTTGTTTTTTCAATGTTTTTTCTTTATATTATATAGCATGTTATAGATTATACTTACTTTGTGCTCTATAGTTCTAATTGCAGTGCTTTTCGTATTTGTTGTAGAGTGTTCGAAATTAGTATATTTAGCGCTTTTGTTTTTTCAATGTTTTTCCTTTATATTATATAGCATGTTATAGATTATACTTACTTTGTGCTCTATAGTTCTAATTGCAGTGCTTTTCGTATTTGTTGTAGAGTGTTCGAAATTAGTATATTTAGCGCTTTTGTTTTTTCAATGTTTTTCCTTTATATTATATAGCATGTTATAGATTATACTTACTTTGTGCTCTATAGTTCTAATTGCAGTGCTTTTCGTATTTGTTGTAGAGTGTTCGAAATTAGTATATTTAGCGCTTTTGTTTTTAATGTTTTTCCTTTATATTATATAGCATGTTATAGATTATACTTACTTTGTGCTCTATAGTTCTAATTGCAGTGCTTTTCGTATTTGTTGTAGAGTGTTCGAAATTAGTATATTTAGCGCTTTTTTTTTCAATGTTTTTCCTTTATATTATATAGCATGTTATAGATTATACTTACTTTGTGCTCTATAGTTCTAATTGCAGTGCTTTTCGTATTTGTTGTAGAGTGTTCGAAATTAGTATATTTAGCGCTTTTGTTTTTTCAATGTTTTTCCTTTATATTATATAGCATGTTATAGATTATACTTACTTTGTGCTCTATAGTTCTAATTGCAGTGCTTTTCGTATTTGTTGTAGAGTGTTCGAAATTAGTATATTTAGCGCTTTTGTTTTTTCAATGTTTTTCCTTTATATTATATAGCATGTTATAGATTATACTTACTTTGTGCTCTATAGTTCTAATTGCAGTGCTTTTCGTATTTGTTGTAGAGTGTTCGAAATTAGTATATTTAGCGCTTTTGTTTTTTCAATGTTTTCCTTATATTATATAGCATGTTATAGATTATACTTACTTTGTGCTCTATAGTTCTAATTGCAGTGCTTTTCGTATTTGTTGTAGAGTGTTCGAAATTAGTATATTTAGCGCTTTTGTTTTTTCAATGTTTTTCCTTTATATTATATAGCATGTTATAGATTATACTTACTTTGTGCTCTATAGTTCTAATTGCAGTGCTTTTCGTATTTGTTGTAGAGTGTTCGAAATTAGTATATTTAGCGCTTTTGTTTTTTCAATGTTTTCCTTTATATTATATAGCATGTTATAGATTATACTTACTTTGTGCTCTATAGTTCTAATTGCAGTGCTTTTCGTATTTGTTGTAGAGTGTTCGAAATTAGTATATTTAGCGCTTTTGTTTTTTCAATGTTTTTCCTTTATATTATATAGCATGTTATAGATTATACTTACTTTGTGTTCTAATTGCAATGCTTTTCGTATTTGTTGTAGAGTGTTCGAAATTAGTATATTTAGCGCTTTTGTTTTTTCAATGTTTTTCCTTTGTATATATATAGCATGTTATAGATTATACTTACTTTGTGCTCTATAGTTCTAATTGCAGTGCTTTTCGTATTTGTTGTAGAGTGTTCGAAATTAGTATATTTAGCGCTTTTGTTTTTTCAATGTTTTTTCTTTATATTATATAGCATGTTATAGATTATACTTACTTTGTGCTCTATAGTTCTAATTGCAGTGCTTTTCGTATTTGTTGTAGAGTGTTCGAAATTAGTATATTTAGCGCTTTTGTTTTTTCAATGTTTTTCCTTTATATATATATAGAATGTTATAGATTATACTTACTTTGTGCTCTATAGTTCTAATTGCAGTGCTTTTCGTATTTGTTGTAGAGTGTTCGAAATTAGTATATTTAGCGCTTTTGTTTTTTCAATGTTTTTCCTTTATATTATATAGCATGTTATAGATTATACTTACTTTGTGCTCTATAGTTCTAATTGCAGTGCTTTTCGTATTTGTTGTAGAGTGTTCGAAATTAGTATATTTAGCGCTTTTGTTTTTAATGTTTTCCTTTATATTATATAGCATGTTATAGATTATACTTACTTTGTGCTCTATAGTTCTAATTGCAGTGCTTTTCGTATTTGTTGTAGAGTGTTCGAAATTAGTATATTTAGCGCTTTTTTTTTTCAATGTTTTTCCTTTATATTATATAGCATGTTATAGATTATACTTACTTTGTGCTCTATAGTTCTAATTGCAGTGCTTTTCGTATTTGTTGTAGAGTGTTCGAAATTAGTATATTTAGCGCTTTTGTTTTTTCAATGTTTTTCCTTTGTATTATATAGCATGTTATAGATTATACTTACTTTGTGCTCTATAGTTCTAATTGCAGTGCTTTTCGTATTTGTTGTAGAGTGTTCGAAATTAGTATATTTAGCGCTTTTGTTTTTTCAATGTTTTTCCTTTATATTATATAGCATGTTATAGATTATACTTACTTTGTGCTCTATAGTTCTAATTGCAGTGCTTTTCGTATTTGTTGTAGAGTGTTCGAAATTAGTATATTTAGCGCTTTTGTTTTTTCAATGTTTTCCTTATATTATATAGCATGTTATAGATTATACTTACTTTGTGCTCTATAGTTCTAATTGCAGTGCTTTTCGTATTTGTTGTAGAGTGTTCGAAATTAGTATATTTAGCGCTTTTGTTTTTTCAATGTTTTTCCTTTATATTATATAGCATGTTATAGATTATACTTACTTTGTGCTCTATAGTTCTAATTGCAATGCTTTTCGTATTTGTTGTAGAGTGTTCGAAATTAGTATATTTAGCGCTTTTGTTTTTTCAATGTTTTCCTTTATATTATATAGCATGTTATAGATTATACTTACTTTGTGCTCTATAGTTCTAATTGCAGTGCTTTTCGTATTTGTTGTAGAGTGTTCGAAATTAGTATATTTAGCGCTTTTGTTTTTTCAATGTTTTTCCTTTATATTATATAGCATGTTATAGATTATACTTACTTTGTGTTCTAATTGCAATGCTTTTCGTATTTGTTGTAGAGTGTTCGAAATTAGTATATTTAGCGCTTTTGTTTTTTCAATGTTTTCCTTTATATTATATAGCATGTTATAGATTATACTTACTTTGTGCTCTATAGTTCTAATTGCAGTGCTTTTCGTATTTGTTGTAGAGTGTTCGAAATTAGTATATTTAGCGCTTTTGTTTTTTCAATGTTTTTCCTTTATATTATATAGCATGTTATAGATTATACTTACTTTGTGCTCTATAGTTCTAATTGCAGTGCTTTTCGTATTTGTTGTAGAGTGTTCGAAATTAGTATATTTAGCGCTTTTGTTTTTTCAATGTTTTTCCTTTATATTATATAGCATGTTATAGATTATACTTACTTTGTGCTCTATAGTTCTAATTGCAGTGCTTTTCGTATTTGTTGTAGAGTGTTCGAAATTAGTATATTTAGCGCTTTTGTTTTTTCAATGTTTTTCCTTTATATTATATAGCATGTTATAGATTATACTTACTTTGTGCTCTATAGTTCTAATTGCAGTGCTTTTCGTATTTGTTGTAGAGTGTTCGAAATTAGTATATTTAGCGCTTTTGTTTTTAATGTTTTCCTTTATATTATATAGCATGTTATAGATTATACTTACTTTGTGCTCTATAGTTCTAATTGCAGTGCTTTTCGTATTTGTTGTAGAGTGTTCGAAATTAGTATATTTAGCGCTTTTTTTTTTCAATGTTTTTCCTTTATATTATATAGCATGTTATAGATTATACTTACTTTGTGCTCTATAGTTCTAATTGCAGTGCTTTTCGTATTTGTTGTAGAGTGTTCGAAATTAGTATATTTAGCGCTTTTGTTTTTTCAATGTTTTTCCTTTATATTATATAGCATGTTATAGATTATACTTACTTTGTGCTCTATAGTTCTAATTGCAGTGCTTTTCGTATTTGTTGTAGAGTGTTCGAAATTAGTATATTTAGCGCTTTTGTTTTTTCAATGTTTTTCCTTTATATTATATAGCATGTTATAGATTATACTTACTTTGTGCTCTATAGTTCTAATTGCAGTGCTTTTCGTATTTGTTGTAGAGTGTTCGAAATTAGTATATTTAGCGCTTTTGTTTTTTCAATGTTTTTCCTTTATATTATATAGCATGTTATAGATTATACTTACTTTGTGCTCTATAGTTCTAATTGCAGTGCTTTTCGTATTTGTTGTAGAGTGTTCGAAATTAGTATATTTAGCGCTTTTGTTTTTTCAATGTTTTTCCTTTATATTATATAGCATGTTATAGATTATACTTACTTTTGTGCTCTATAGTTCTAATTGCAGTGCTTTTCGTATTTGTTGTAGAGTGTTCGAAATTAGTATATTTAGCGCTTTTGTTTTTTCAATGTTTTTCCTTTTATATATATATAGCATGTTATAGATTATACTTACTTTGTGCTCTATAGTTCTAATTGCAGTGCTTTTCGTATTTGTTGTAGAGTGTTCGAAATTAGTATATTTAGCGCTTTTGTTTTTCAATGTTTTTCTTTATATTATATAGCATGTTATAGATTATACTTACTTTGTGCTCTATAGTTCTAATTGCAGTGCTTTTCGTATTTGTTGTAGAGTGTTCGAAATTAGTATATTTAGCGCTTTTGTTTTTTCAATGTTTTTCCTTTATATTATATAGCATGTTATAGATTATACTTACTTTGTGCTCTATAGTTCTAATTGCAGTGCTTTTCGTATTTGTTGTAGAGTGTTCGAAATTAGTATATTTAGCGCTTTTGTTTTTTCAATGTTTTTCCTTTATATTATATAGCATGTTATAGATTATACTTACTTTGTGCTCTATAGTTCTAATTGCAGTGCTTTTCGTATTTGTTGTAGAGTGTTCGAAATTAGTATATTTAGCGCTTTTGTTTTTTCAATGTTTTTCCTTTATATTATATAGCATGTTATAGATTATACTTACTTTGTGCTCTATAGTTCTAATTGCAGTGCTTTTCGTATTTGTTGTAGAGTGTTCGAAATTAGTATATTTAGCTTTTGTTTTTTCAATGTTTTTCCTTTATATTATATAGCATGTTATAGATTATACTTACTTTGTGCTCTATAGTTCTAATTAGTGCTTTTCGTATTTGTTGTAGAGTGTTCGAAATTAGTATATTTAGCGCTTTTGTTTTTTCAATGTTTTTCCTTATATTATATAGCATGTTATAGATTATACTTACTTTGTGCTCTATAGTTCTAATTGCAGTGCTTTTCGTATTTGTTGTAGAGTGTTCGAAATTAGTATATTTAGCGCTTTTGTTTTTTCAATTTTTTCCTTTATATTATATAGCATGTTATAGATTATACTTACTTTGTGCTCTATAGTTCTAATTGCAGTGCTTTTCGTATTTGTTGTAGAGTGTTCGAAATTAGTATATTTAGCGCTTTTGTTTTTTCAATGTTTTTCCTTTATATTATATAGCATGTTATAGATTATACTTACTTTGTGCTCTATAGTTCTAATTGCAGTGCTTTTCGTATTTGTTGTAGAGTGTTCGAAATTAGTATATTTAGCGCTTTTGTTTTTTCAATGTTTTTCCTTTATATTATATAGCATGTTATAGATTATACTTACTTTGTGCTCTATAGTTCTAATTGCAGTGCTTTTCGTATTTGTTGTAGAGTGTTCGAAATTAGTATATTTAGCGCTTTGTTTTTTCAATGTTTTTCCTTTATATTATATAGCATGTTATAGATTATACTTACTTTGTTTGATAGTCTAATTGCAGTGCTTTTCGTATTTGTTGTAGAGTGTTCGAAATTAGTATATTTAGCGCTTTTGTTTTTTCAATGTTTTTTTTTCCTTATATATATAGCATGTTATAGATTATACTTACTTTGTGCTCTATAGTTCTAATGCAGTGCTTTTCGTATTTGTTGTAGAGTGTTCGAAATTAGTATATTTAGCGCTTTTGTTTTTTCAATGTTTTTCCTTTATATTATATAGCATGTTATAGATTATACTTACTTTGTGCTCTATAGTTCTAATTGCAGTGCTTTTCGTATTTGTTGTAGAGTGTTCGAAATTAGTATATTTAGCGCTTTTGTTTTTTCAATGTTTTCCTTTATATTATATAGCATGTTATAGATTATACTTACTTTGTGCTCTATAGTTCTAATTGCAGTGCTTTTCGTATTTGTTGTAGAGTGTTCGAAATTAGTATATTTAGCGCTTTTGTTTTTCAATGTTTTTCCTTTATATTATATAGCATGTTATAGATTATACTTACTTTGTGCTCTATAGTTCTAATTGCAGTGCTTTTCGTATTTGTTGTAGAGTGTTCGAAATTAGTATATTTAGCGCTTTTGTTTTTTCAATGTTTTTCCTTTATATTATATAGCATGTTATAGATTATACTTACTTTGTGCTCTATAGTTCTAATTGCAGTGCTTTTTCGTATTTGTTGTAGAGTGTTCGAAATTAGTAATTTAGCGCTTTGTTTTTTCAATGTTTTTCCTTTATATTATATAGCATGTTATAGATTATACTTACTTTGTGCTCTATAGTTCTAATTGCAGTGCTTTTCGTATTTGTTGTAGAGTGTTCGAAATTAGTATATTTAGCGCTTTTGTTTTTTCAATGTTTTCCCTTTATATTATATAGCATGTTATAGATTATACTTACTTTGTGCTCTATAGTTCTAATTGCAGTGCTTTTCGTATTTGTTGTAGAGTGTTCGAAATTAGTATATTTAGCGCTTTTGTTTTTTCAATGTTTTTCCTTATATTATATAGCATGTATAGATTATACTTACTTTGTGCTCTATAGTTCTAATTGCAGTGCTTTTCGTATTTGTTGTAGAGTGTTCGAAATTAGTATATTTAGCGCTTTTGTTTTTTCAATGTTTTTCCTTTATATTATATAGCATGTTATAGATTATACTACTACTTGTGCTCTATAGTTCTAATTGCAGTGCTTTTCGTATTTGTTGTAGAGTGTTCGAAATTAGTATATTTAGCGCTTTTGTTTTTTCAATGTTTTTCCTTTATATTATATAGCATGTTATAGATTATACTTACTTTGTGCTCTATAGTTAATTGCAGTGCTTTTCGTATTTGTTGTAGAGTGTTCGAAATTAGTATATTTAGCGCTTTTGTTTTTTCAATGTTTTCCTTTATTTTATATTAATAGCATGTTATAGATTATACTTACTTTGTGCTCTATAGTTCTAATTGCAGTGCTTTCGTATTTGTTGTAGAGTGTTCGAAATTAGTATATTTAGCGCTTTTGTTTTTTCAATGTTTTTCCTTTATATTATATAGCATGTTATAGATTATACTTACTTTGTGCTCTATAGTTCTAATTGCAGTGCTTTTCGTATTTTGTGTGAGTGTTCGAAATTAGTATATTTAGCGCTTTTGTTTTTTCAATGTTTTTCCTTTATATTATATAGCATGTTATAGATTATACTTACTTTGTGCTCTATAGTTCTAATTGCAGTGCTTTTCGTATTTGTTGTAGAGTGTTCGAAATTAGTATATTTAGCGCTTTTGTTTTTTCAATGTTTTTCCTTTATATTATATAGCATGTTATAGATTATACTTACTTTGTGCTCTATAGTTCTAATTGCAGTGCTTTTCGTATTTGTTGTAGAGTGTTCGAAATTAGTATATTTAGCGCTTTTGTTTTTTCAATGTTTTCCCTTTATATTATATAGCATGTTATAGATTATACTTACTTTGTGCTCTATAGTTCTAATTGCAGTGCTTTTCGTATTTGTTGTAGAGTGTTCGAAATTAGTATATTTAGCGCTTTTGTTTTTCAATGTTTTTCCTTTATATTATATAGCATGTTATAGATTATACTTACTTTGTGCTCTATAGTTCTAATTGCAGTGCTTTTCGTATTTGTTGTAGAGTGTTCGAAATTAGTATATTTAGCGCTTTGTTTTTTCAATGTTTTTCCTTTATATTATATAGCATGTTATAGATTATACTTACTTTGTGCTCTATAGTTCTAATTGCAGTGCTTTTCGTATTGTTGTAAGTGTTCGAAATTAGTATATTTAGCGCTTTTGTTTTTTCAATGTTTTTCCTTTATATTATATAGCATGTTATAGATTATACTTACTTTGTGCTCTATAGTTCTAATTGCAGTGCTTTTCGTATTTGTTGTAGAGTGTTCGAAATTAGTATATTTAGCGCTTTTGTTTTTTCAATGTTTTCCTTTATATTATATAGCATGTTATAGATTATACTTACTTTGTGCTCTATAGTTCTAATTGCAGTGCTTTTCGTATTTGTTGTAGAGTGTTCGAAATTAGTATATTAGCGCTTTTGTTTTTTCAATGTTTTTCCTTTATATTATATAGCATGTTATAGATTATACTTTGTGCTCTATAGTTCTAATTGCAGTGCTTTTCGTATTTGTTGTAGAGTGTTCGAAATTAGATATTTAGCGCTTTGTTTTTTCAATGTTTTTCCTTTATATTATATAGCATGTTATAGATTATACTTACTTTGTGCTCTATAGTTCTAATTGCAGTGCTTTTCGTATTTGTTGTAGAGTGTTCGAAATTAGTATATTTAGCGCTTTTGTTTTTTCAATGTTTTTCTTTATATTATATAGCATGTTATAGATTATACTTACTTTGTGCTCTATAGTTCTAATTGCAGTGCTTTTCGTATTTGTTGTAGAGTGTTCGAAATTAGTATATTTAGCGCTTTTTGTTTTTTCAATGTTTTTCCTTTATATTATATATAGCATGTTATAGATTATACTTACTTTGTGCTCTATAGTTCTAATTGCAGTGCTTTTCGTATTTGTTGTAAGAGTGTTCGAAATTAGTATATTTAGCGCTTTTGTTTTTTCAATGTTTTTCCTTTGCATTATATAGAATGTTATAGATTATACTTACTTTTTGTGTTTCTAATTGCAGTGCTTTTCGTATTTGTTGTAGAGTGTTCGAAATTAGTAATTTAGCGCTTTTGTTTTTTCAATGTTTTTCCTTTATTTATATAGCATGTTATAGATTATACTTACTTTGTGCTCTATAGTTCTAATTGCAGTGCTTTTCGTATTTGTTGTAGAGTGTTCGAAATTAGTATATTTAGCGCTTTTGTTTTTTCAATGTTTTTCCTTTATATTATATAGCATGTTATAGATTATACTTACTTTGTGCTCTATAGTTCTAATTGCAGTGCTTTTCGTATTTGTTGTAGAGTGTTCGAAATTAGTATATTTAGCGCTTTGTTTTTTCAATGTTTTTCCTTTATAATATAGCATGTTATAGATTATACTTACTTTGTGCTCTATAGTTCTAATTGCAGTGCTTTTCGTATTTGTTGTAGAGTGTTCGAAATTAGTATATTTAGCGCTTTTGTTTTTTTCAATGTTTTTCCTTTATATTATATAGTGTATAGATTATACTTACTTTGTGCTCTATAGTTCTATAATTGCAGTGCTTTTCGTATTTGTTGTAGAGTGTTCGAAATTAGTATATTTAGCGCTTTTGTTTTTTCAATGTTTTTCCTTTATATTATATAGCATGTTATAGATTATACTTACTTTGTGCTCTATAGTTCTAATTGCAGTGCTTTTCGTATTTGTTGTAGAGTGTTCGAAATTAGTATATTTAGCGCTTTTTGTTTTTTCATGTTTTTCCTTTATATTATATAGCATGTTATAGATTATACTTACTTTGTGCTCTATAGTTCTAATTGCAGTGCTTTTTTATTTGTTGTAGAGTGTTCGAAATTAGTATATTTAGCGCTTTTTTTTTTTCAATGTTTTTTTTTTCTTTGATTATATAGAATGTTATAGATTATACTTACTTTGTGCTCTATAGTTCTAATTGCAGTGCTTTTCGTATTTGTTGTAGAGTGTTCGAATTAGTATATTTAGCGCTTTTGTTTTTCAATGTTTTTCCTTTATATTATATAGCATGTTATAGATTATACTTACTTTGTGCTCTATAGTTCTAATTGCAGTGCTTTTCGTATTTGTTGTAGAGTGTTCGAAATTAGTATATTTGCGCTTTTGTTTTTTCAATGTTTTTTCTTTTATATTATATAGCATGTTATAGATTATACTTACTTTGTGCTCTATAGTTCTAATTGCAGTGCTTTTCGTATTTGTTGTAGAGTGTTCGAAATTAGTATATTTAGCGCTTTTGTTTTTTCAATGTTTTTCCTTTATATTATATAGCATGTTATAGATTATACTTACTTTGTGCTCTATAGTTCTAATTGCAGTGCTTTTCGTATTTGTTGTAGAGTGTTCGAAATTAGTATATTTAGCGCTTTTGTTTTTTCAATGTTTTTCCTTTATATTATATAGCATGTTATAGATTATACTTACTTGTGTTCTATATTCAATGGCTTTTCGTATTTGTTGTAGAGTGTTCGAAATTAGTATATTTAGCGCTTTGTTTTTTCAATGTTTTTCCTTTATATTATATAGCATGTTATAGATTATACTTACTTTGTGCTCTATAGTTCTAATTGCAGTTTTCTTTTCGTATTTGTTGTAAGGTTTCGAAATTAGTATATTTAGCGCTTTTGTTTTTTTTCAATGTTTTTCCCTTTATATTATATAGCAGTTTTAAGATTATACTACTTTTGCTGCTATAGTTCTAATTGCAGTTCTTGTATTTGTTGTAGAGTGTTCGAAATAGTATATTTAGCGCTTTTGTTTTTTTCAATGTTTTCCCCTTTATATTATATAGCATGTTATAGATTATACT
>NW_026137544.1:0-28428 GCF_009805555.1 Andrographis paniculata | reverse complement strand
GGACGAACCTTTATGGGCATTCTTGGCAGATGATGAATTAGAGAAAACAGAGTGGGCAAAGACTTCAGATTCCGAGTCTCAGTCGGAGACACCTTCGATAGTGTTTCCTCCTATTCCAGAGGGTGCGATCTCCATTTGAAAACCTCTGTATGTTAATGCTCACATTTGCGGGAAACCAATCACAAAGGTTTTGTGGATAATGGAGCAGTCTTTAATGTTATGCCATTGAAGACTCTCAAGAAGCTAGGGAAAGGAATTCATGATCTGTCTCCTGTGGAATTCGAAATGACAAGCTTTACAGGGCAGCCGACCAAGCCTGAAGGTATGATGGTTGCCACAATGAAGTCGGACCAAAAAAAAGATCTCCACTGTTTTCTTTATTGTGGGACGCAGATACTACATACTCTCTCTTGCTGGGAAAGAGACTGGATTCATGCCTCTCAATGTGTGCCATCAACACTGCACCAACAATTAATGTTCTGGGAAGGAAATCAGGTTTTCAAAATGGAAGCAAATGACAACCCATTCGATGTCATAACAACAAGTGAAGAGTCAGTTTTTATTCCAGTCATTTGGCTCGATGTCTCAGTTGTATATGGCCAGGGAATACCCAAACAAGGGTTATAAAGTCACTGGCCAGAACTCGATGTTCTATTAAAAGAAACAACTTTATTGTATGGCTCATGATAAAGCCACACCCATTCAGGATAATTTGTTTGTTATGGATGATACAAGTTTAGAAGTATGTAGTTCTCTTATTAATAAGTTCTATTTAAAGCAGTTATTACATAAAGCAGAAAATAGTAAAGAGATTCTTGATGTTCACCTCCAAGAAGATGAACAATTTCGTTGGCCTGATTTATTAGAAAAAACAGAACCAACAGCTTCATCACAAGACCCATTATTGGAGTTTAATTTAGGAACCGAATTGGTTCCAAAAGTGATCAGGCTAAGTGGTTATTTGTCTAAAGAGCAACAAAACAATGATGCTCGAAGTTATTAGAAACAACATGATTGTTTAGCATGGGATTATTCAGAAGATGCCTGGTTTGAAAAGAAGTCTAATAGAGCATCGATTGCCTATCAAGGAAGGTTGCAAACCTTACAAACAAACCCCAAGGCGAATGAGCCCGGATCTGATGCCTCAAATCAAGGAAGAAATCCAAAAACTTCTCAAAGTGGGTTCATTCAGCCTTGCCGTTATGCGGAGTGGCGGGCTAATATGTGCCAGTGGTCAAGAAAAATGGTAAGATAAGGATATGCATCGATTTCAGGGATTTGAATCTAGCTACCCCTAAGGACGAATATGTGATGCTATGGCCGACATGTTGATAGATGCAGCAGCAGGGCATAAATCCTTAGTTTGATGGATGGTTATGCAGGTTATAACCAAATAGTTCTGGCAGAAGAAGACATTCCTAAGACAGCATTCAGGTGCCCAGGGGCTTTAGGTATTTATGAATGGACAGTCATGCCATTCGGGTTAAAGAATGCAGGGGCAACTTACCAAAGAGCCATGAATTCAATCTTTCATGATTTAATTGGCAAATCTATGGAAGTTTATATTGATGATGTTATTGTTAAATCTCCAGTTTAACGAACATTTGAGAAATCTTGAAGAGGCATTCGAAAGAATGAAGAAGTACAAGTTGAAGATGAATCCAACAAGTGTGCTTTTGGAATATCAGCTGGGAGCTTTTTAGGATTTTTAGTTCATGAGAGAGGAATTGAAATCGATGCTAATAAGGCTAAAGCCATTCTTGACAGTCGGCCACCCAAGACGGTTAAAGAAATCCAAAGTCTTTTGGGTAAGGTGAATTATTTGAGGCGTTTCATTTCTAATGCTGCTGGCAAGGTCAGACCAATTACTAAATTGTTGAAAGCTGGAAAAAATGCTTTTGAATGGGGTCCCGATCAACAGACGGCTTTAGATGCTATCAAGCAGGCATTGGTTCACCCTCCAGTCTTGATGCCTCCTAAACAAGGTCGGCCGCTCAAACTTTATTTGGCAAATACATATGAAGTGGTTAGCTGTTTATTGGCACAGGATGGTGATGACGGGAAGGAAAGGGCAATTTACTATCTCAGTAAAAACCCTTACAGGACCAGAACTGAATTACACTATGCCAGAAAAAATGTGTTATTCATTGGTCTTCGCTTGCACTAAACTCGAGCATTATTTGCTGCCCAGAAGAATTGAGGTCATATCAAAGGTGGATCTCATCAAATTGATTTTACAGAGACCTACTATGAAGGGCAGACTCATGAAGTGGGCCATCAAATTGGCTCCTTTTGATCTCCACATTCCCCTTTGAAGGCAATCAAGGGACAAGCAGTGGCGACTTCTTAGCAGAATTCTCACAAGTCGGATACTCCTTTTGTGATAGTGTCCGACCACTTAGTTGTTCATCATATCTGAATAATCTACAGGTCGGATGTGTGCCTTATATAAGTACCAGAACATGGTTGATGTTCTTTGATGGTTCCACCTCTGGAAACAAATCAGGAGCAGGGGTCTTTTTGCAAGGACCTGACGGTCAAAAGATCAACTTACAACTACGATTGGAAGCCATGACCCATAATTCGGCAGAATATGAAGCTTTAATTTTGGGTTTGGAGGCTTTAATAGCCAGGAAGGTCCAGTCTGTAATCATAAGAGGGGATTCTCAACTAGTAATCAACCAGGTAAACAATCAATATGTTTGCATTACCCTCATCTTCGCAGATACAGGGACATTGTGGGTCGGTTACTGACAAAAATCTCAGAAGTAATAATTGAGTTCATTCCAAGGAAAGAAAACCAACGTGCTGATGAGTTGGCTCAAAGGGCCTGTAAAGGAATTCTGGAGGATATGTGTTCGGGGGTCAAGTCGGACATAGAAGAAAGACAGACCCAAATATGTGATCGAATGGTCGGACAAAGAGACTGTCGGACAGGAGCCCGACGACGTCGGTTAAGTTTACAGTCGGGACAGTAAAGATACCAGTGGGACAGTGACGCATATTGAGAAAGAACGATTTCTTATCATGTATTACAAAATCCAGGTGCGAATGTTTTCAATTGCGATACGATTGAAGGCTTTACGTTTTCAATTGATAAATGGAATTTGTATAAGAGATCATTTGAAGGTTTACTTTTAAAATGTTTGGGGTCTAAAGAAGCTCTAGAGGTAATGACAGAAGTACATAGTGGGATATGTGGAGCTCATCGGGCAGGTCTGAATATGAGATGGGCCATTCATCGTTTGGGTTTTTTCTGGCCAAAGATTTTTGAAGATTGCATACAATTTGCCAAAGGTTGCCAGGAATGTCAGAGACATGGAAATTTAAACCATTTGCCAGTAACCGAATTGCAATCTTTGGTAAAACCATGGCCTTTTAAATCATGGGCTATGGATATCATTGGTAAGATACATCCTGCTTCATCGAAACACCATTGTTTCATATTGGTCGCGACTGACTACTTTACCAAATGGGTAGAAGCAGTTGCTTTGAAAAATGTGG
Organism: Andrographis paniculata; assembly: GCF_009805555.1. NCBI lineage: Eukaryota > Viridiplantae > Streptophyta > Magnoliopsida > Lamiales > Acanthaceae > Andrographis > Andrographis paniculata. Next base: position 24,924 of record NW_026137544.1, on the reverse strand, counting down.
ATCAGAAAGAAGTGATAGACTTCGTTTTGAACCAAATTATTTACAGATATGGTATTCCTCAGTCTATAACAACCGACCAGGGCCTGGTTTTCACAGGGGAAAAGTTCTCTAGTTTCTTGGCAGAATTGGTGTTCGGTTACACCATTCGTCACCTTATTATCCCCAAGCCAATGGACAAGCGGAAGCAGCAAATAAGATCATTATTGGGATTATAAAGAAGATGGTTGAAGGGAACCCAAGAAAGTGGCATTTGTTATTGTCTCGGGCTTTATGGGCACACAGGAATACCAGAAATACGGCCACAGGGTTCTCACCGTACCAACTCACTTTTGGCCAAGATGCTGTTTTACCAGCCGAAATCCGAGTATCGTCTGGCCGAACAGAATTTACTGATGGTGATCTTACAAAAGAATACCAACAGCTTATGTTGCAACAGTTGGAGGATTTGGATGTTAACCGACTTCATGCAATAGGTCAAAGTGTGAAACAGAGTGAAATCAGAGCAAGGAATTACGGAAAGAAAGTTTTTTACAGGACATTCCAAAAGGAGACCTAGTCTGGAAGACCATTCTTCCTACATATAAGAAAACTGACCAATTGGGAAAGTGGTCACCGAATTGGGAAGGACCATACATTATTCAAAAAGATATTGGGAAATGGCGCTTTCATTATTGTAAATCATGAAGGTAAGAGAGTACATGATTGTATTAATGCTAAATATCTGAAGAGGTATTATCCTGCCTTTTCAGATAACAAAACTGCATGAAACAAAATTTATTCAGAACCCATTTATGGGGTTCGAACCTATTTAAGGTTCATTTCTGTTAGTCATCATGTATTGGTGAGAAATTTTCTGCCTCTGAATCAGAATTTTCATCCCAATGAGTGGATATTAGTTCTGGTTCTTCTTCAATAAGATCTTCCAAATCTGGTCGGTACCTCTCCCATTGGCTTTGCATTTCGTCTAAATCTTGATTGGTACGTGCTTGCATGTCTGTTATGGCTTGATATTCACGGTCAACAATGGTACGCAATCTTGAAAAGACTTTTCGTTGATTGGAAAATATATTATCCCAACCAAGGTCTGGAAGTATGGTTGCTGCGTGATTTTCAATCAATTCCATGTGATGATGGAGGTCAGGAATGCGGCTAAGGATGTCACGAAGAGTTCATACCCCTCAATGATTTTTTCCATTAGGCGGATGACGCGATGAATGGTTCTTCTACCTCGTTGGGAGAATCGGAATTTGAAGTCTAGTTGCTTGAGTATATGTAACAAGTCTTCTGCATGGCTCCAACAGGGTGATTACCTACAAAGAAGGGTTGAAGAACACCTTCCCAGTTGCTTGATGGAACATGAGGTCGGTCGTTCGCCATGTTTGTTAACACTTCAAGTGTTTTGATTTTCAAAATGCCTTGGATTTGGTGTGTTTCTTAATATGTGAGAAACATTGTTCTTTTAAGGGAGGAGTTTGTTTCGGTTCCTCAAAAGTTGGAAATTGGAAGGTGATCCTTGTTTTGAGAGAAGAAGGAAAAATATATTACTAAGTCAAATGATGTTACAAAGGGGGAAGTATTACAAAAGTGCCCCTAGGGCAGTTTTTATATTGTGTCCATTTGATTTCATCCCTGGATAGCCTTCTGGTATTAGCAGCCGTCTGATATCTTCTGATGAATTGGGATCGAGCTTGGGTTTTCAGCTCTTGATCCAATTCGGCCTCGTTCTTTGTATATTCTCAAGCAGACGCTGCTCATTGGTAATTTGATTATCCAGGATAGACTGTTCCTTCCTTAGCTCCTGCAATTCTGCCTCCTTTTTCTGAATGGATTCATCAACTTGAGCCTTCGTGCTAAGGAGACCGCCCAACCTTCCAGTAGTTTGCTGAAGGGATTCTCGGGTCTTAGCCAAAGAATTCTCCAGTGTTGTTTGATCGAAGACAGGCTGGGGGGTTTCGGCTGACAGGAGTCCAATAACTAACACTTCAGTCTTGAGCTCAGTAAGTCTCTCCATCAGCCGATGCAGAATGGGGACGGCTGGCGATTCCGTCGGAGTGTAAAAAAGAAGGCCACCAACCGTCTGAATGAGTTTGTCCAAGAAGTCGGATCTTAATTCTGAAAGGATGGTTAATGGCCTCGGGTGAATATAGTTGGGGCCTCCGCTGGAACCGGAACAGTCGATAGGATAGCTAAGTCCGAAGGCCCCTGCAAGTCTTACAGTTTCAATAAGTATTCCAAAGGAGGTGCAAAATATTTCGAGATAAGATATATGTTACCTCTGGGCGAACTGCTGTCATTGAGGGGGGCAACAATGAGGTCGGTCGAGTAGGGCGGACAGCTGGTATAACAGCAGCCGACTCGTCGGCTGCTGCGAATGGTCGCTGAGGTGCCGACCTGGGTCCCTATGGAAAGTAGTATATAAAACAGTTAGTGTTTTTAGAAAGAAACATTGTGGCATGAATTGGTTTAATCTTACCAAATTCACAGAAGTCTCCGAATCGGACGAAGAAAGTTCTTCTATTTCTGGAGGTTTGCTGCCACAGGTGGTTCTTCTGCCTGCCACTCGATTGCTGGAAGGAAGTGGCCTGTGGCTGGGCGGTGCTGGTTGGGCGGCTGCTGGTTGGGCGGCTGCATCTAGGCCACTGCAGCCGGTACTCAGGAGCAACTGGGATAGCCGCAGCTGAGGGTACTTTCGGCTTCCAGCGCGGCCGCATCCGATTGGACTATTTCGGGATCAGCAGCAGCAGGGATGTTGTTTTGAGGGTCAGCTTCGGCAAGGGCAGCCGGTTCTTCTTTCGAAATGGATGAGTCTGATGCCATGTATGGCGGTCGACCCATCTGGAGAAGTAGTCCCCTCGCTGTCTGAAGAGACCCCTGCTGCTGATGCGATGGTGAAGGTGTCTGAAAAAAAAGTATGGAAATGTTGTTGTTAATACACCAAGGTTGATCATTAGAATCCTAAGTATTGCTGATGAGAGAACTTACTGGTTCTATAGGCAGTGTTGGTAAAGATTGCCTCCTGGTCGGGTGCCTGGTCCGACCGCTCCTCGGTACAGGAGGAAGAGTTTGCCTCCTTGTCGGGTTCTCCGCCCGACTGCTCATTGGCAAAGCAAGAAGTGGAGTAGAGGTTTGGAGGGAAGTGCTGAGACTGACCAAAGGACAATGGATGGTCGGCTGGGGCTGGCGTCGTGTGTGGTCGGTGCTACCAAGGTCGGTTCTGGTGAATGAAATGAGTGAAATCAAAGTTAATATAGTGAATTGGTTCACGGTTTTCAGAAAAAAATTACCTATTCGGGGTCGGGTCCTTGCTGACGTCCTAGTAGTTCCAGGTCCGCGGAGCTTGCTGGTCGGCCCCAGAGGTCGGGGGTGTTTTGCAGCTGGGAAGCTTTCCTTTTCCGCATTGGGAACGCTAGATCCGACTCCCGGGGCGGCTGTTTGTTGCTGAGTGCTGGTATGTCTAGCTGCCCCTAGAACCAATCCTTGGGGGGGAGGAGGAGTACGTTCAGCAACCGATCCTCATCAGGGGAAATCAGGGCATACAACCGACCACCATTCATTGAATGTATTTACAGTCTCAGGGTTGGAGCGGAAAGGAATATAAGAATTGGAAATTATATACGTGGTGAGCTGGGAGATATAAGAAGGATTGAATTAGGTAGGACCCGTCGGTCAGGACTTTGAAAAATTATATGAGGACAAGCGACGGGTCCAGGGATACCTTGGCAGCAGCCGAACTGGCGCGCCATGAATTGAGGTTCGTAATTAAAGGTGCAAAAAGTTTTTGCCCTTTTTTATCAAGTTTTTTACTGCTAAAAAGAGACCTGGGTTTGAGGGCAACGTCCCAGGCAAAAGGATAAGTGGGATGAGGACAAGGCTCAGGAGTCGGAAGAGGATTTGGTGCCGGCGGAAAAGGCCAAAAGTGGTCGGGAGCATAACCCGGTATTTTTTTTATACATAGAAAATCGAGAGTTACTGCGGGTATCTGTCAAAATTGTGGTTATTATTGGGTCGGAGGATTGGAGTTTATTACGTCCTGAGCAGAGTCGGTTGAGGGCTAATCCCAAATGTTTTTCGGATATTGGCATAGTGGGTGGAGATCCTAAGTTGAACGCGTTGGGGAAGTAAAGACGGAACCAAAGTTCTAAAAACCAAAAAGGACCCGACGCGGCAGTGTCTAATTTTCTATTATCATTATCTGTTAAACGAAGGCTAACTCTAGTGAGTCCTTCAAACAGATTGGCTAAAAACAGAGGTGCCAAGGGAAAAGAACCGACCTGACGCGATATGAATGGCCAGGTCGAGGTGAGAAGAAAGAACGCATTTAGAGGGGGAAACAATGACGTACCTACAAAGCCAAAAAAGAATAAAGGCAGTATGCTCCCGGTCGGTCACGGGGGTCCCTGGAGCCCCTTGCTGGTCGGTTGCGAACTTTGTCCAGCCCCATTCCTTCACGCCTTGTAAAGACCACCCTGGATGGTCTTCTGATGGCTCCTGCCCATCTAGGGCTCCCATCACAGGGTCTTCACCCACGACTGGGAGATGAGCGATCATCGCCACATCCATGAGAGTTGGACCAAAGGGGCCGACGGTAAGAGAAAAGTCCCATTTTCCGCATTCCAGAAGGCAGACATGGCTAGGAGCACCTTCTCGTGCAGATTGATCGGCATGGTGGACAATAGAATCGCTTGGTCGATTTTTGATCGCCATTGGGTCTGGAAGTGTTCTGCTACCCGTCGATACCAAGAGCGATAGGATCTTTTGGGTCTGTGAGATGGGTTTTGATGCTGTCTCGAATGCGAACTGCTTGGTAAGTAGGGTTGTTGATAGCCAAGGAATTTCGGGATTCCAAAACTTCCCTCATCCGATTTGAGTCTTCAGGAGTAGTGCAGTATGGGACGGATGGTCGGAGTTAGTACTTTCGAGGCTGAAAAGGGCCCTCTGGGAGGGTTCCGTCGAAGGGAAGGGCAGGAATGTATCGATTCGCCATGGTTAGAGTGTTTGAGATTGTGATTCACAAAGGCTCGTATGGAGGAGGGAAGTTAATCAGGAGTGTTGCAGTAACTGGTGCAGTTTAAGGGAATTTTTCAAGAGGGTTGTGATTTATGAACTTCCAAACGACGATTGATAAATGGCGTTTGAAAGTCCCTTGGCGGCGGGCAAGTTGTTACGTATGAAATTTAGAATTAGGTTAAAAAGCCCAAGGTAAAAGAAAAATGGGCCTGGCAATAGAGTTGATTGAACTGGCTGAAGGACACCGTGGGGAATCAAGGAAAATAGGTTTATTTCTAAGGAAAATAACAGGTCGGAAGGACCTTAGGTCGGAAGGTCCTCAGGTGGAGGTCCTCAAGACGGAAAGTCCTCAGGTCGGGAGGTCCTTAAGACGGAAGGTCCTCAAGACGGAAAGTCCTCAGGACGGAAAGACCTCAGGTCGGAAGGTCCTCAGGTCGGGAGGTCTCACTTCAAGAGGAAGGTCATCAGGACGGGAAAGTCCGCAGGTCGGAGGTCCTCAGGTCGGAAAGGTCCGCAGCAGTTCGAAAGGTCCTCAGTACGGAAAGTCTCAGGTCGGAAAGGTCGGGAGAGGTCCTCAGGTCGGAAACTCTGCGGCGGGACCAACAAGTCGGATGGTCTGTTAGTCGGGAGGTCTGTAGCTGAAATAACAAGTCAGATGGTTTGCAAGTCGGGAGGATTGGCAGTCGGACCAATACGGTTGTAGATTGGCAGTCGGGCCAAAAGGGCGGAAGGTCTGTGGTCGGCTCAAAGAGTGAAATATAGTGACAATTTTGGTCCGCTGAGGACACGTGTCAGCAGGAGAAGGGTTGGAAGACGGTTGGAAGGAGACGTTGTAACCGTTCGGGCGACGGTTTTCAGTACAGTTTCCCAGAGAATATTTAAGGATTTGGATCATCATTTGGCAAGGTATCTTCAATCAACTTCAACAAAGCAAAGTCAGATTTGGGGATCACCACTTTAAATTTCAGTCTTTTATTTTCCAGTTTTTCTGTACCATACAGTGTTTAGAGATTCCTAATCTCAGGCACTAATTAATCAAGTTTAAGGATATTTTCTATATCTTTGAATTTTACTTTATTTTTGTTGAAAAATTACATCAACAAGTATATTTAGCGCTTTCTTTTTTCAATGTTTTCCTTTATATTATATAGACATGTTATAGATTATACTTACTTTGTGCTCTATGGAGTTCTAATTGCAGTGCTTTTCGTATTTGTTGTAGAGTGTTCGAAATTAGTATATTTAGCGCTTTTGTTTTTCAATTTTTTCCTTTATATTATATAGCATGTTATAGATTATACTTACTTTGTGCTCTATAGTTCTAATTGCAGTGCTTTTCGTATTTGTTGTAGAGTGTTCGAAATTAGTATATTTAGCGCTTTTGTTTTTTCAATGTTTTTCTTTATATTATATAGCATGTTATAGATTATACTTACTTTGTGCTCTATAGTTCTAATTGCAGTGCTTTTGTATTTGTGTAGAGTGTTCGAAATTAGTATATTTAGCGCTTTGTTTTTTCAATGTTTTTCCTTTATATTATATAGCATGTTATAGATTATACTTACTTTGTGCTCTATAGTTCTAATTGCAGTGCTTTTCGTATTTTTTGTAGAGTGTTCGAAATTAGTATATTTAGCGCTTTTGTTTTTTCAATGTTTTCCTTTATATTATATAGCATGTTATAGATTATACTTACTTTGTGCTCTATAGTTCTAATTGCAGTGCTTTTCGTATTTTGTAGAGTGTTCGAAATTAGTATATTTGCGCTTTTGTTTTTCAATGTTTTCCTTTATATTATATAGCATGTTATAGATTATACTTACTTGTGCTCTATAGTTCTAATTGCAGTGCTTTTCGTATTTGTTGTAGAGTGTTCGAAATTAGTAATTAGCGCTTTGTTTTTTCAATTTTTTCCTTTATATTATATAGCATGTTATAGATTTATACTTACTTTGTGCTCTATAGTTCTAATTGCAGTGCTTTTCGTATTTGTTGTAGAGTGTTCGAAATTAGTATATTTAGCGCTTTTGTTTTTTCAATGTTTTTCCTTTATATTATATAGCATGTTATAGATTATACTTACTTTGTGCTCTATAGTTCTAATTGCAGTGCTTTTCGTATTTGTTGTAGAGTGTTCGAATTAGTATATTTAGCGCTTTGTTTTTTCAATGTTTTTCCTTTATATTATATAGCATGTTATAGATTATACTTACTTTGTGCTCTATAGTTCTAATTGCAGTGCTTTTCGTATTTGTTGTAGAGTGTTCGAAATTAGTATATTTAGCGCTTTTGTTTTTTCAATGTTTTCCTTTATATTATATAGCATGTTATAGATTATACTTACTTTGTGTTCTAATTGCAGTGCTTTTCGTATTTGTTGTAGAGTGTTCGAAATTAGTATATTTAGCGCTTTTGTTTTTCAATGTTTCCTTTTATATTATATAGCATGTTATAGATTATACTTACTTTGTGCTCTATAGTTCTAATTGCAGTGCCTTTGTATTTGTTGTAGAGTGTTCGAAATTAGTATATTTAGCGCTTTTGTTTTTTCAATGTTTTTCCTTTATATTATATACATGTTATAGATTATACTTACTTTGTGCTCTATAGTTCTAATTGCAGTGCTTTTCGTATTTGTTGTAGAGTGTTTCGAAATTAGTATATTTAGCGCTTTTGTTTTTTCAATGTTTTTCCTTTATATTATATAGCATGTTATAGATTATACTTACTTTGTGCTCTATAGTTCTAATTGCAAGTGCTTTTCGTATTTGTTGTAGAGTGTTCGAAATTAGTATATTTAGCTTTTTTTTTTCAATGTTTTCCTTTATATTATATAGCATGTTATAGATTATACTTACTTTGTGCTCTATAGTTCTAATTGCAGTGCTTTTCGTATTTGTTGTAGAGTGTTCGAAATTAGTATATTTAGCGCTTTGTTTTTTCAATTTTTTCCTTTATATTATATAGCATGTTATAGATTATACTTACTTTGTGCTCTATAGTTCTAATTGCAGTGCTTTTCGTATTTGTTGTAGAGTGTTCGAAATTAGTATATTTAGCGCTTTGTTTTTTTCAATGTTTTCCTTTATATTATATAGCATGTTATAGATTATACTTACTTTGTGCTCTATAGTTCTAATTGCAGTGCTTTTCGTATTTGTTGTAGAGTGTTCGAAATTAGTATATTTAGCGCTTTTGTTTTTTCAATTTTTTCCTTTATATTATATAGCATGTTATAGATTATACTTACTTTGTGCTCTATAGTTCTAATTGCAGTGCTTTTCGTATTTGTTGTAGAGTGTTCGAAATTAGTATATTTAGCGCTTTTTTTTTTCAATGTTTTTCCTTTATATTATATAGCATGTTATAGATTATACTTACTTTGTGCTCTATAGTTCTAATTGCAGTGCTTTCGTATTTGTTGTAGAGTGTTCGAAATTAGTATATTTAGCGCTTTGGTTTTTCAATGTTTTTCCTTTATATTATATAGCATGTTATAGATTATACTTACTTTGTGCTCTATAGTTCTAATTGCAGTGTTTCGTATTTGTTGTAGAGTGTTCGAAATTAGTATATTTAGCGCTTGTTTTTTTAATGTTTTCTTTTTATATATATATAGCATGTTATAGATTATACTTACTTTGTGCTCTATATAGTTCTAATTGCAGTGCTTTTCGTATTTGTTGTAGAGTGTTCGAAATTAGTATATTTAGCGTTTTGTTTTTTCAATGTTTTTCCTTTATATTATATAGCATGTTATAGATTATACTTACTTTGTGCTATATAGTTCTAATTGCAGTGCTTTTCGTATTTGTTGTAGAGTGTTCGAAATTAGTATATTTAGCGCTTTTGTTTTTTAATTTTCCTTTATATTATATAGCATGTTATAGATTATACTTACTTTGTGCTCTATAGTTCTAATTGCAGTGCTTTTCGTATTTGTTGTAGAGTGTTCGAAATTAGTATATTTAGCGCTTTTTTTTTCAATGTTTTTCCTTTATATTATATAGCATGTTATAGATTATACTTACTTTGTGCTCTATAGTTCTAATTGCAGTGCTTTCGTATTTGTTGTAGAGTGTTCGAAATTAGTATATTTAGCGCTTTTGTTTTTTCAATGTTTTTCCTATATTATATAGAATGTATAGATAGATTATACTTACTTTGTGCTCTATAGTTCTAATTGCAGTGCTTTTCGTATTTGTTGTAGAGTGTTCGAAATTAGTATATTTAGCGCTTTTTTTTTCAATGTTTTTCCTTTATATTATATAGCATGTTATAGATTATACTTACTTTGTGCTCTATAGTTCTAATTGCAGTGCTTTTCGTATTTGTTGTAGAGTGTTCGAAATTAGTATATTTAGCGCTTTTGTTTTTTCAATGTTTCCTTTTTATATGATATAGCATGTTATAGATTATACTTACTTTGTGCTCTATAGTTCTAATTGCAGTGCTTTTCGTATTTGTTGTAGAGTGTTCGAAATTAGTATATTTAGCGCTTTGTTTTTTCAATGTTTTTCTTTATATTTATAGATAGTTATAGATTATACTTACTTTGTGCTCTATAGTTCTAATTGCAGTGCTTTTCGTATTTGTTGTAGAGTGTTCGAAATTAGTATATTTAGCGCTTTTGTTTTTTCAATTTTTTCCCTTTATATTATATAGCATGTTATAGATTATACTTACTTTGTGCTCTATAGTTCTAATTGCAGTGCTTTTCGTATTTGTTGTAGAGTGTTCGAAATTAGTATATTAGCGCTTTTTTTTTCAATGTTTTTCCTTTATATTATATAGCATGTTATAGATTATACTTACTTTGTGCTCTATAGTTCTAATTGCAGTGATTTCGTATTTGTTGTAGAGTGTTCGAAATTAGTATATTTAGCGCTTTGGTTTTTCAATGTTTTTTCCTTATATTATATAGCATGTTATAGATTATACTTACTTTGTGCTCTATAGTTCTAATTGCAGTGCTTTTCGTATTTGTTGTAGAGTGTTCGAAATTAGTATATTTAGCGCTTTTGTTTTTTCAATGTTTTCCTTTATATATATATAGCATGTTATAGATTATACTTACTTTGTGCTCTATAGTTCTAATTGCAGGCTTTTCGTATTTGTTGTAGAGTGTTCGAAATTAGTATATTTAGCGCTTTTGTTTTTTCAATGGTTTTCCTTTATATTATATAGCATGTTATAGATTATACTTACTTGTGCTCTATAGTTCTAATTGCAGTGCTTTTCGTATTTGTTGTAGAGTGTTCGAAATTAGTATATTTAGCGTTTGTTTTTCAATTTTTCCTTTATATTATATAGCATGTTATAGATTATACTTACTTTGTGCTCTATAGTGCTTCTAATTGCAGTGCTTTTCGTATTTGTTGTAGAGTGTTCGAAATTAGTATATTTAGCGCTTTTTTTTTCAATAGTTTTCCTTTATATTATATAGCATGTTATAGAATATACTTACTTTGTGCTCTATAGTTCTAATTGCAGTGCTTTTCGTATTTGTTGTAGAGTGTTCGAAATTAGTATATTTAGCGTTTGTTTTTCAATGTTTTTCCTTTAATTATATAGCATGTTATAGATTATACTTACTTTGTGCTCTATAGTTCTAATTGCAGTGCTTTTCGTATTTGTTGTAGAGTGTTCGAAATTAGTATATTTAGCGCTTTTGTTTTTCAATGTTTTTCCTTTATATTATATAGCATGTTATAGATTATACTTACTTTGTGCTCTATAGTTCTAATTGCAGTGCTTTTCGTATTTGTTGTAGAGTGTTCGAAATTAGTATATTTAGCGCTTTTTTTTTTCAATGTTTTCCTTTATATTATATAGCATGTTATAGATTATACTTACTTTGTGCTCTATAGTTCTAATTGCAGTGCTTTTCGTATTTGTTGTAGAGTGTTCGAAATTAGTATATTTAGCGCTTTTGTTTTTTCAATGTTTTTCCTTTATATTATATAGCATGTTATAGATTATACTTACTTTGTGCTCTATAGTTCTAATTGCAGTGCTTTTCGTATTTGTTGTAGAGTGTTCGAAATTAGTATATTAGCGCTTTTGTTTTTTCAATGTTTTCCTTTTATTATATAGCATGTTATAGATTATACTTACTTTGTGCTCTATAGTTCTAATTGCAGTGCTTTTCGTATTTGTTGTAGAGTGTTCGAAATTAGTATATTTAGCGCTTTGTTTTTTCAATGTTTTTCCTTTATATTATATAGCATGTTATAGATTATACTTACTTGTGGTTCTAATTGCAAGTGCTTTTCGTATTTGTTGTAGTGTTCGAAATTAGTATATTTAGCGCTTTTGTTTTTTCAATGTTTTCCTTTATATATATAGCATGTTATAGATTATACTTACTTTGTGCTCTATAGTTCTAATTGCAGTGCTTTTCGTATTTGTTGTAGAGTGTTCGAAATTAGTATATTTAGCGCTTTTGTTTTTTCAATGTTTTTTCTTTATATTATATAGCATGTTATAGATTATACTTACTTTGTGCTCTATAGTTCTAATTGCAGTGCTTTTCGTATTTGTTGTAGAGTGTTCGAAATTAGTATATTTAGCGCTTTTGTTTTTTCAATGTTTTTCCTTTATATATATATAGCATGTTATAGATTATACTTACTTTGTGCTCTATAGTTCTAATTGCAGTGCTTTTCGTATTGTTGTAGAGTGTTCGAAATTAGTATTTAGCGCTTTTGTTTTTTCAATGTTTTCCTTTATATTATATAGCATGTTATAGATTATACTTACTTTGTGCTATAGTTCTAATTGCAGTGCTTTTCGTATTTGTTGTAGAGTGTTCGAAATTAGTATTTTAGCGCTTTTGTTTTTCAATGTTTTTCCTTTATATTATATAGCATGTTATAGATTATACTTACTTTGTGCTCTATAGTTCTAATTGCAGTGCTTTTCGTATTTGTTGTAGAGTGTTCGAAATTAGTATATTTAGCGCTTTTTTTTTCAATGTTTTTCCTTTATATTATATAGCATGTTATAGATTATACTTACTTTGTGCTCTATAGTTCTAATTGCAGTGCTTTTCGTATTTGTTGTAGAGTGTTCGAAATTAGTATATTAGCGCTTTTGTTTTTCAATGTTTTTCCTTTTATTATATAGCATGTTATAGATTATACTTACTTGTGCTCTATAGTTCTAATTGCAGTGCTTTCGTATTTGTTGTAGAGTGTTCGAAATTAGTATATTTAGCGCTTTTGTTTTTTCAATGTTTTTCTTTATATTTATAGCATGTTATAGATTATACTTACTTTGTGCTCTATAGTTCTAATTGCAGTGCTTTTCGTATTTGTTGTAGAGTGTTCGAAATTAGTATATTTGCGCTTTTGTTTTTTCAATGTTTTCCCTTATATTATATAGCATGTTATAGATTATACTTACTTTGTGCTCTATAGTTCTAATTGCAGTGCTTTTCGTATTTGTGTAGAGTGTGTTCGAAATTAGTATATTTAGCGCTTTTGTTTTTTCAATGTTTTTCTTGTATTATATAGCATGTTATAGATTATACTTACTTTGTGCTCTATAGTTCTAATTGCAGTGCTTTCGTATTTGTTGTAGAGTGTTCGAAATTAGTATATTTAGCGCTTTTGTTTTTTCAATGTTTTCCTTTATATTATATAGCATGTTATAGATTATACTTACTTTGTGCTCTATAGTTCTAATTGCAGTGCTTTCGTATTTGTTGTAGAGTGTTCGAAATTAGTATATTTAGCGCTTTTGTTTTTTCAATGTTTTCCTTTATATTATATAGCATGTTATAGATTATACTTACTTTGTGTTCTAATTGCAATGCTTTTCGTATTTGTTGTAGAGTGTTCGAAATTAGTATATTAGCGCTTTTGTTTTTCAATGTTTTCCTTTATATTATATAGCATGTTATAGATTATACTTATTGTGCTCTATAGTTCTAATTGCAGTGCTTTTCGTATTTGTTGTAGAGTGTTCGAAATTAGTATATTTAGCGCTTTTGTTTTTCAATGTTTTTCTTTATATATATAGAATGTTATAGATTATACTTACTTTGTGCTCTATAGTTCTAATTGCAGTGCTTTTCGTATTTGTTGTAGAGTGTTCGAAATTAGTATTTAGCGCTTTTGTTTTTTCAATGTTTTTCCTTTATAATATATATAGCATGTTATAGATTATACTTACTTTGTGCTCTATAGTTCTAATTGCAGTGCTTTTCGTATTTGTTGTAGAGTGTTCGAAATTAGTATATTTAGCGCTTTTGTTTTTTCAATGTTTTCCTTTATATTATATAGCATGTTATAGATTATACTTACTTTGTGCTCTATAGTTCTAATTGCAGTGCTTTTCGTATTTGTTGTAGAGTGTTCGAAATTAGTATATTTAGCGCTTTGTTTTTTCAATTTTTCCTTTATATTATATAGCATGTTATAGATTATACTTACTTTGTGCTCTATAGTTCTAATTGCAGTGCTTTTCGTATTTGTTGTAGAGTGTTCGAAAAGTATATTAGCGCTTTTTTAGTTTTTTTTTTAATTATTTTTTTTTTTAAATTTTTTTTAAGCGTTAGCGCTTTTTTTTTCAATGTTTTTCCTTTATATTATATAGCATGTTATAGATTATACTTACTTTGTGCTCTATAGTTCTAATTGCAGTGCTTTTCGTATTTGTTGTAGAGTGTTCGAAATTAGTATATTTAGCGCTTTGTTTTTTTCAATGTTTTTCCTTTATATTATAGCATGTTATAGATTATACTTACTTTGTGCTCTATAGTTCTAATTGCAGTGCTTTTCGTATTTGTTGTAGAGTGTTCGAAATTAGTATATTTAGCGCTTTTGTTTTTTCAATGTTTTTCCTTTATATTATATAGCATGTTATAGATTATACTTACTTTGTGCTCTATAGTTCTAATTGCAGTGCTTTTCGTTTTGTTGTAGAGTGTTCGAAATTAGTATATTTAGCGCTTTTGTTTTTCAATGTTTTTCCTTTATTTTATATAGCATGTTATAGATTATACTTACTTTGTGCTCTATAGTTCTAATTGCAGTGCTTTTCGTATTTGTTAGAGTGTTCGAAATTAGTATATTTAGCGCTTTGTTTTTTCAATGTTTTTCCTTTATATTATATAGCATGTTATAGATTATACTTACTTTGTGCTCTATAGTTCTAATTGCAGTGCTTTTCGTATTTGTTGTAGAGTGTTCGAAATTAGTATATTTAGCGCTTTTGTTTTTCAATGTTTTTCCTTTTATAATATATAGCATGTTATAGATTATACTTACTTTGTGCTCTATAGTTCTAATTGCAGTGCTTTTCGTATTTGTTGTAGAGTGTTCGAAATTAGTATATTTAGCGCTTTTGTTTTTTCAATGTTTTTCCTTTATATTATATAGCATGTTATAGATTATACTTACTTTGTGCATATAGTTCTAATTGCAGTGCTTTTCGTATTTGTTGTAGAGTGTTCGAAATTAGTATATTTAGCGCTTTTGTTTTTCAATTTTTTTCCCTTATATTATATAGCATGTTATAGATTATACTTACTTTGTGCTCTATAGTTCTAATTGCAGTGCTTTTCGTATTTGTTGTAGAGTGTTCGAAATTAGTAGTATTTAGCGCTTTTGTTTTTTCAATGTTTTTCCTTATATTATATAGCATGTTATAGATTATACTTACTTTGTGCTCTATAGTTCTAATTGCAGTGCTTTTCGTATTTGTTGTAGAGTGTTCGAAATTAGTATATTTAGCGCTTTTGTTTTTTCAATGTTTTTCCTTTATATATATATAGCATGTTATAGATTATACTTACTTTGTGCTCTATAGTTCTAATTGCAGTGCTTTTCGTATTTGTTGTAGAGTGTTCGAAATTAGTATATTTAGCGCTTTTGTTTTTTCAATGTTTTCCTTTATATTATATAGCATTTATAGATTATACTTACTTGTGCTCTATAGTTCTAATTAGTGCTTTTCGTATTTGTTGTAGAGTGTTCGAAATTAGTATATTTAGCGCTTTTGTTTTTCAATGTTTTTCCTTTATATTATATAGCATGTTATAGATTATACTTACTTTGTGCTCTATAGTTCTAATTGCAGTGCTTTTCGTATTTGTTGTAGAGTGTTCGAAATTAGTATATTTAGCGCTTTTGTTTTTTCAATTTTTCCTTTATTATATAGCATGTTATAGATTATACTTACTTTGTGCTCTATAGTTCTAATTGCAGTGCTTTTCGTATTTGTTGTAGAGTGTTCGAAATTAGTATATTTAGCGCTTTTGTTTTTCAATGTTTTTCCTTTATATTATATAGCATGTTATAGATTATACTTACTTTGTGCTCTATAGTTCTAATTGCAGTGCTTTTCGTATTTGTTGTAGAGTGTTCGAAATTAGTATATTTAGCGCTTTTGTTTTTCAATGTTTTCCTTTGTATTATATAGCATGTTATAGATTATACTTACTTTGTGCTCTATAGTTCTAATTGCAGTGCTTTTCGTATTTGTTGTAGAGTGTTCGAAATTAGTATATTTAGCGCTTTTGTTTTTTCAATGTTTTTCCTTTATATTATATAGCATGTTATAGATATACTTTACTTTGTGTTCTAATTGCAATGCTTTTCGTATTTGTTGTAGAGAGTGTTCGAAATTAGTATATTAGCGCTTTGTTTTTTCAATGTTTTTCCTTATATTATATAGCATGTTATAGATTATACTTACTTTGTGCTCTATAGTTCTAATTGCAGTGCTTTTCGTATTTGTTGTAGAGTGTTCGAAATTAGTATATTTAGCGCTTTGTTTTCAATGTTTTCCTTTATATTATATAGCATGTTATAGATTATACTTACTTTGTGCTCTATAGTTCTAATTGCAGTGCTTTTCGTATTGTTGTAGAGTGTTCGAAATTAGTATTTAGCGCTTTTGTTTTTCAATTTTTCCTTTATATTATATAGCATGTTATATTATACTTACTTTGTGCTCTATAGTTCTAATTGCAGTGCTTTTCGTATTTGTTGTAGAGTGTTCGAAATTAGTATTTAGCGCTTTTTGTTTTTCAATGTTTTTCCTTATATTATATAGCATGTTATAGATTATACTTACTTTGTGCTCTATAGTTCTAATTGCAGTGCTTTTCGTATTTGTTGTAGAGTGTTCGAAATTAGTATATTTAGCGCTTTTGTTTTTTCAATGTTTTTCCTTTATATTATATAGCATGTTATAGATTATACTTACTTTGTGCTCTATAGTTCTAATTGCAGTGCTTTTCGTATTTGTTGTAGAGTGTTCGAAATTAGTATATTTAGCGCTTTTGTTTTTTCAATGTTTTCCTTTATATTATATAGCATGTTATAGATTATACTTACTTTGTGCTCTATAGTTCTAATTGCAGTGCTTTTCGTATTTGTTGTAGAGTGTTCGAAATTAGTATATTTAGCGCTTTTGTTTTTTCAAATTTTTCCTTTATATTATATAGCATGTTATAGATTATACTTACTTTGTGCTCTATAGTTCTAATTGCAGTGCTTTTCGTATTTGTTGTAGAGTGTTCGAAATTAGTATATTTAGCGCTTTTGTTTTTCAATGTTTTCCTTTATATTATATAGCATGTTATAGATATACTTACTTTGTGCTCTATAGTTCTAATTGCAGTGCTTTCGTATTGTTGTAGAGTGTTCGAAATTAGTATATTTAGCGCTTTGTTTTTTCAATGTTTTCCTTTATATTATATAGCATGTTATAGATTATACTTACTTTGTGCTCTATAGTTCTAATTGCAGTGCTTTTCGTATTTGTTGTAGAGTGTTCGAAAAGTAGTATATTTAGCGCTTTTGTTTTTCAATGTTTTCCTTTATATTATATAGCATGTTATAGATTATACTTACTTTGTGTTCTATCTGCAATGCTTTCGTATTTGTTGTAGAGTGTTCGAATATTATATTTTAGCGCTTTTTTTTTCAAGTTTTCCTTTATATTATATAGCATGTTATAGATTATACTTACTTTGTGCTCTATAGTTCTAATTGCAGTGCTTTTGTATTGTTGTAGAGTGTTCGAAATTAGTATTTAGCGTTTTTTTTTTTCAATGTTTTTCTTTAATTATATAGCATGTTATAGATTATACTTACTTTGTGCTCTATAGTTCTAATTGCAGTGCTTTCGTATTTGTGTAGAGTGTTCGAAATTAGTATATTTAGCGCTTTTGTTTTTTCAATGTTTTTCCTTTTATATATATATAGCATGTTATAGATTATACTTACTTTGTGCTCTATAGTTCTAATTGCAATGCTTTTCGTATTTGTTGTAGAGTGTTCGAAATTAGTATATTTAGCGCTTTTGTTTTTTCAATGTTTTTCCTTTATATTATATAGCATGTTATAGATTATACTTACTTTGTGCAATATAGTTCTAATTGCAGTGCTTTTCGTATTTGTTGTAGAGTGTTCGAAATTAGTATATTTAGCGCTTGTTTTTTCAATGTTTTTCCTTTATATTATATAGCATGTTATAGATTATACTTACACTTGTGCTCTATAGTTCTAATTGCAGTGCTTTTCGTATTTGTTGTAGAGTGTTCGAAATTAGTATATTTAGCGCGTTTGGTTTTTCAATGTTTTTCCTTTATATTATATAGCATGTTATAGATTATACTTACTTTGTGCTCTATAGTTCTAATTGCAGTGCTTTTCGTATTTGTTGTAGAGTGTTCGAAATTAGTATATTTAGCGCTTTTGTTTTTCAATGTTTTTCCTTTATATATATAGCATGTTATAGATTATACTTACTTTGTGCTCTATAGTTCTAATTGCAGTGCTTTTCGTATTTGTTGTAGAGTGTTCGAAATTAGTATATTTAGCGCTTTTGTTTTTCAATGTTTTTCCTTATATTATATAGCATGTTATATATATATACTTACTTTGTGCTCTATAGTTCTAATTGCAGTGCTTTCGTATTTGTTGTAGAGTGTTCGAAATTAGTATATTTAGCGCTTTTGTTTTTCAATGTTTTCTTTATATTATATAGCATGTTAGATTATACTTACTTTGTGCTCTATAGTTCTAATTGCAGTGCTTTTGTATTTGTTGTAGAGTGTTCGAAATTAGTATATTTAGCGCTTTTGTTTTTTCAATGTTTTTCCTTTATATTATATAGCATGTTATAGATTATACTTTGTGCTCTATAGTTCTAATTGCAATGCTTTTCGTATTTGTTGTAGAGTGTTCGAAATTAGTATATTTAGCGCTTTTGTTTTTCAATGTTTTTCTTTATATTATATAGCATGTTATAGATTATACTTACTTTGTGCTCTATAGTTCTAATTGCAGTGCTTTTCGTATTTGTTGTAGAGTGTTCGAAATTAGTATATTTAGCGCTTTTGTTTTTTCAATGTTTTTCCTTTATATTATATAGCATGTTATAGATTATACTTACTTTGTGCTCTATAGTTCTAATTGCAGTGCTTTTCGTATTTGTTGTAGAGTGTTCGAAATTAGTATATTTAGCGCTTTTGTTTTTCAATGTTTTTCTTTGTATTATATATAGCATGTTATAGATTATACTTACTTTGTGCTATAGTTCTAATTGCAGTGCTTTTCGTATTTGTGGTAGAGTGTTCGAAATTAGTATATTTAGCGCTTTTGTTTTTCAATGTTTTTCCTTTATATTATATAGCATGTTATAGATTATACTTACTTTGTGTTCTAATTGCAATGCTTTTCGTATTTGTTGTAGAGTGTTCGAAATTAGTATATTTAGCGCTTTGTTTTTTCAATGTTTTCCTTTATATTATATAGCATGTTATAGATTATACTTACTTTGTGCTCTATAGTTCTAATTGCAGTGCTTTTCGTATTTGTTGTAGAGTGTTCGAAATTAGTATATTTAGCGTTTGTTTTTTTCAATGTTTTCCTTTATATTATATAGCATGTTATAGATTATACTTACTTTGTGCTCTATAGTTCTAATTGCAAGTGCTTTTGTATTGTTGTAGAGTGTTCGAAATTAGTATATTTAGCGCTTTTGTTTTTTCAATGTTTTTCCTTTATATTATATAGCATGTTATAGATTATACTTACTGTGCTCTATAGTTCTAATTGCAGTGCTTTCGTATTTGTTGTAGAGTGTTCGAAATTAGTATATTTAGCGCTTTTGTTTTTTCAATGTTTTTCCTTTATATTATATAGCATGTTATAGATTATACTTACTTTGTGCTCTATAGTTCTAATTGCAGTGCTTTTGTATTTGTTGTAGAGTGTTCGAAATTAGTATATTTAGCGCTTTTGTTTTTTTCAATGTTTTTCCTTTATATTATATAGCATGTTATAGATTATACACTTTGTGCTCTATAGTTCTAATTGCAGTGCTTTTCGTATTTGTTGTAGAGTGTTCGAAATTAGTATATTTAGCGCTTTTGTTTCAATGTTTTTCCTTTATATTATATAGCATGTTATAGATTATACTTACTTTGTGCTCTATAGTTCTAATTGCAGTGCTTTTTATTTGTTGTAGAGTTCGAATTGAAATTAGTATATTTAGCGCTTTTGTTTTTTCAATGTTTTTCCTTTATATATATAGCATGTTATAGATTATACTTACTTTGCTCTATAGTTCTAATTGCAGTGCTTTTCGTATTTGTTGTAGAGTGTTCGAAATTAGTATATTTAGGCTTTGTTTTTTCAATGTTTTTCCTTTATATTATATAGCATGTTATAGATTATACTTACTTTGTGCTCTATAGTTCTAATTGCAGTGCTTTTCGTATTTGTTGTAGAGTGTTCGAAATTAGTATATTTAGCGCTTTTGTTTTTTCAATGTTTTTTCTTTATATATAGCATTTATAGATTATACTTACTTTGTGCTCTATAGTTCTAATTGCAGTGCTTTTCGTATTTGTTGTAGAGTGTTCGAAATTAGTATATTTAGCGCTTTGTTTTTTCAATGTTTTTCCTTTATTTATATAGCATTTATAGATTATACTTACTTTGTGCTCTATAGTTCTAATTGCAGTGCTTTTCGTATTTGTTGTAGAGTGTTCGAAATTAGTATATTAGCGCTTTGTTTTTCAATGTTTTTCCTTTATTATATATAGCATGTTAGAGTTATACTTACTTTTGTGTCTAATTGCAGTGCTTTTCGTATTTGTTGTAGAGTGTTCGAAATTAGTATATTTAGCGCTTTTGTTTTTTCAATGTTTTTCCTTTATATTATATAGCATGTTATAGATTATACTTACTTTGTGCTCTATAGTTCTAATTGCAGTGCTTTTCGTATTTGTTGTAGAGTGTTCGAAATTAGTATATTAGCGCTTTGTTTTTCAATGTTTTCCTTTATATTATATAGCATGTTATAGATTATACTTACTTTGTGCTCTATAGTTCTAATTGCAATGCTTTTCGTATGTTTGTAGAGTGTTCGAAATTAGTATATTTAGCGCTTTTGTTTTTTCAATGTTTTCCTTTATATTATATAGCATGTTATAGATTATACTTACTTTGTGCTATAGTTCTAATTGCAGTGCTTTTCGTATTTTTTGTAGAGTGTTCGAAATTAGTACATTTAGCGCTTTTGTTTTTCAATGTTTTCCTTTATATTTATAGCATGTTATAGATATACTTACTTTGTGCTCTATAGTTCTAATTGCAGTGCTTTTCGTATTTTTGTAGAGTGTTCGAAATTAGTATATTTAGCGCTTTTGTTTTTTCAATGTTTTTCCTTTATATTATATAGCATGTTATAGATTATACTTACTTTGTGCTCTATAGTTCTAATTGCAGTGCTTTTTATTTGTTGTAGAGTGTTCGAAATTAGTATATTTAGCGCTTTTGTTTTTCAATGTTTTCCTTTATATTATATAGCATGTTATAGATTATACTTACTTTGTGCTCTATAGTTCTAATTGCAGTGCTTTTCGTATTGTTGGTAGAGTGTTCGAAATTAGTATATTTAGCGCTTTGGTTTTTCAATGTTTTTCCTTTATATTATATAGCATGTTATAGATTATACTTACTTTGTGCTCTATAGTTCTAATTGCAGTGCTTTTCGTATTTGTTGTAGAGTGTTCGAAATTAGTACATTTAGCGCTTTTGTTTTTTCAATTGTTTTCCTTTATATTATATAGCATGTTATAGATTATACTTACTTTGTGCTCTATAGTTCTAATTGCAGTGCTTTTCGTATTTGTTGTAGAGTGTTCGAAATTAGTATATTTAGCTTTTGTTTTTTCAATGTTTTCCTTATATTATATAGCATGTTATAGATTATACTTACTTTGTGCTCTATAGTTCTATTAAGTGCTTTTCGTTTTATTTGTTGTAGAGTGTTCGAAATTAGTATATTAGCGCTTTTGTTTTTCAATGTTTTCCTTTATATTATATAGCATGTTATAGATTATACTTACTTTGTGCTATTAGTTCTAATTGCAGTGCTTTTCGTATTTGTTGTAGAGTGTTCGAAATTAGTATATTTAGCTGTTTGTTTTTTCAATGTTTTTCCTTTATATTATATAGCATGTTATAGATTATACTTACTTTGTGCTCTATAGTTCTAATTGCAGTGCTTTTCGTATTTGTTGTAGAGTGTTCGAAATTAGTATATTTAGCCGCTTTGTTTTTTCAATGTTTTTCCTTTATATTATATAGCATGTTATAGATTATACTTACTTGTGCTCTATAGTTTAATTGCAGGCTTTTCGTATTTGTTGTAGAGTGTTCGAAATTAGTATATTTCGCGTTTGTGTTTTTCATGTTTTCCTATATTATATAGCATGTTATAGATTATACTTACTTTGTGCTCTATAGTTCTAATTGCAGTGCTTTCGTATTTGTTGTAGAGTGTTCGAAATTAGTTATTTAGCGCTTTTGTTTTTTCAATGTTTTTCCTTTATATTATATAGCATGTTATAGATTATACTTACTTTGTGCTCTATACTTATTGCAGTGCTTTCGTATTTGTTGTAGAGTGTTCGAAATTAGTATATTTAGCGCTTTTGTTTTTCAATGTTTTTCCTTTTATTATATAGCATGTTATAGATTATACTTACTTTGTGCTCTATAGTTCTAATTGCAGTGCTTTTATTGTGTGTAGAGTGTTCGAAATTAGTTATTTAGCGCTTTTGTTTTTTCAATGTTTTTCCTTTATATTATATAGCATGTTATAGATTATACTTACTTTGTGCTCTATAGTTCTAATTGCAGTGCTTTTCGTATTTGTTGTAGAGTGTTCGAAATTAGTATATTTAGCGCTTTTGTTTTTTCAATGTTTTTCCTTTGTATTATATAGCATGTTATAGATTATACTTACTTTGTGCTCTATAGTTCTAATTGCAGTGCTTTTCGTATTTGTTGTAGAGTGTTCGAATTAGTATATTTAGCGCTTTTTTTTTCAATGTTTTTCCTTTATATTATATAGCATGTTATAGATTATACTACTTTGTGCTCTATAGTTCTAATTGCAGTGCTTTCGTATTTGTTGTAGAGTGTTCGAAATTAGTATTCTTTAGCGCTTTGTTTTTTCAATGTTTTTCCTTTATATTATATATAGCATGTTATAGATTATACTTATTTTGTGCTATAGTTCAAATTGCAGTGCTTTTCGTATTTGTTGTAGAGTGTTCGAAATTAGTATTTTAGCGCTTTTGTTTTTCAATGTTTTTCCTTTATATTATATAGCATGTTATAGATTATACTTACTTGTGCTCTATAGTTCTAATTGCAGTGCTTTTCGTATTTGTTGTAGAGTGTTCGAAATTAGTATATTTAGCGCTTTGTTTTTTCAAATTTTTCCTTTATATTATATAGCATGTTATAGATTATACTTACTTTGTGCTCTATAGTTCTAATTGCAGTTGCTTTCGTATTGTTTGTAGAGTGTTCGAAATTAGTATATTTAGCGCTTTTGTTTTTCAATGTTTTCCTTATTATATAGCATGTTATAGATTATACTTACTTGTGCTCTATAGTTCTAATTGCAGTGCTTTTCGTATTTGTTTGTAGAGTGTTCGAAATTAGTATTTAGCGCTTTGTTTTTCAATGTTTTTCCTTTATATTATATAGCATTTATAGATTATACTTACTTTGTGCTCTATAGTTCTAATGCAGTGCTTTTCGTATTTGTTGTAGAGTGTTCGAAATTAGTATATTTAGCGCTTTTGTTTTTTCAATGTTTCCTTTATATTATATAGCATGTTATAGATTATACTACTTTGTGCTCTATAGTTCTAATTGCAGTGCTTTTCGTATTTGTTGTAGAGTGTTCGAAATTAGTATATTTAGCGCTTTGTTTTTCAATTTTTCCTTTATATTATATAGCATGTTTGATAGATATACTTACTTTGTGCTCTATAGTTCTAATTGCAGTGCTTTTCGTATTTGTTGTAGAGTGTTCGAAATTAGTATATTTAGCGCGTTGGTTTTTCAATGTTTTCCTTTATATTATATAGCATTTATAGATTATCTTACTTTGTGCTCTATAGTTCTAATTGCAGTGCTTTTCGTATTTGTTGTAGAGTGTTCGAAATTAGTACATTTAGCGCTTTGTTTGTTTTTTCAATGTTTCCTTTATATTAAATAGCATGTTATAGATTATACTTACTTTGTGCTCTATAGTTCTAATTGCAGTGCTTTTGTATTTGTTGTAGAGTGTTCGAAATTAGTATTTTAGCGTTTTGTTTTTTCAATGTTTTTCCTTGTATATATATAGCATGTTATAGATTATATTACTTTGTGCTCTATAGTTCTAATTGCAGTGCTTTCGTATTTGTTGTAGAGTGTTCGAAATTAGTATTTAGCGCTTGTTTTTTCAATGTTTTTTCTTTGTATTTATAGCATGTTATAGATTATACTTACTTTGTGTTCTAATTGCAATGCTTTTCGTATTGTTGTAGAGTGTTCGAAATTAGTATATTTAGCGCTTTTGTTTTTTCAATGTTTTCTTTATATTATATAGCATGTTATAGATTATACTTACTTTGTGCTCTATAGTTCTAATTGCAAGCTTTTCGTATTTGTTGTAGAGTGTTCGAAATTAGTATATTAGCGCTTTTGTTTTTTCAATGTTTTTCCTTTATATTATATAGCATGTTATAGATTATACTTACTTTGTGCTCTATAGTTCTAATTGCAGTGCTTTTCGTATTGTTGTAGAGTGTTCGAAATTAGTATATTTAGCGCGTTTGTTTTTTCAATGTTTTTCCTTTTATTATATAGCATGTTATAGATTATACTTACTTTGTGCTATAGTTCAATTGCAGTGCTTTTCGTATTTGTTGTAGAGTGTTCGAAATTAGACATTTTAGCGCTTTTGTTTTTCAATGTTTTTCCTTTTATTATATAGCATGTTATAGATTATACTTACTTTGTGCTTTATAGTTCTAATTGCAGTGCTTTTGTATTTGTTGTAGAGTGTTCGAAATTAGTATATTTAGCGCTTTTGTTTTTTCAATGTTTTTCCTTTATATTATATAGCATGTTATAGATTATACTTACTTTGTGCTCTATAGTTCTAATTGCAGTGCCTTTCGTATTTGTTGTAGAGTGTTCGAAATTAGTATATTAGCGCTTTTGTTTTTTCAATGTTTTTCCTTTATATTATATAGCATGTTATAGATTATACTTACTTTGTGCTCTATAGTTCTAATTGCAGTGCCTTTTTATTTGTTGTAGAGTGTTCGAAATAAGTATATTTAGCGCTTTTGTTTTTTCAATGTTTTTCCTTTATATTATATAGAATGTTATAGATATACTTACTTTGTGCTCTATAGTTCTAATGCAGTGCTTTCGTATTTGTTGTAGAGTGTTCGAAATAGTATATTTAGCGCGTTTGTTTTTTCACTGTTTTCCTTTGCATTATATAGAATGTTATAGATTGTACTTACTTTGTGCTCTATAGTTCTAATTGCAATGCTTTTCGTTTGTTGTAGAGTGTTCGAAAAATTAGTAT
>NW_026137543.1:0-22181 GCF_009805555.1 Andrographis paniculata | reverse complement strand
GTATATTTAGCGCTTTTTTTGTTTTTCAATGTTTTTCCTTATATTATATAGCATCTTATAGATTATACTTACTTTGTGCTCTATAGTTCTAATTGCAGTGCTTTCATATTTGTTGTTGTAGAGTGTTCGAAATTAGTATACATTTAGCGCTTTTGTTTTTTCAATGTTTTCCTTTATATTATATAGCATGTTATAGATTATACTTACTTTGTGCTCTATAGTTCTAATTGCAGTGCTTTTCGTATTTGTTGTAGAGTGTTCGAAATTAGTATATTAAGCGCTTTTTTTTTTCAATGTTTTTCTGTTATATTATATAGCATGTTATAGATTATACTTACTTTGTGCTCTATAGTTCTAATTGCAGTGCTTTTCGTATTTGTTGTAGAGTGTTCGAAATTAGTAATTTAGCGTTTTTGTTTTTCAATGTTTTTCCTTTATATTATATAGCATGTTATAGATATACTTACTTTGTGCTCTATTGTTCTAATTGCAGTGCTTTCGTATTTGTTGTAGAGTGTTCGAAATTAGTATATTTAGCGCTTTCGTTTTTTCAATGTTTTCCTGTATATTATATAGCATGTTATAGATTATACTTACTTTGTGCTCTATTGTTATAATTGTAGTGCTTTTCGTATTTGTTGTAGAGTGTTCGAAATTAGTACATTTAGCGCTTTTGTTTTTTCAATTTTTTCCTTTATATTATATAGCATGTTATAGATTATACTTACTTTGTGCTCTATAGTTCTAATTGCAGTGCTTTTCGTATTTGTTGTGTAGAGTGTTCGAAATTAGTACATTTAGCGCTTTTGTTTTTTCAATGTTTTTCCTTTATATTATATAGCATGTTATAGATTATACTTACTTTGTGCTCTATTGTCTAATTATAGTGCTTTTCGTATTTGTTGTAGAGTGTTCGAAATTAGTACATTTAGCGCTTTTGTTTTTTCAATGTTTTCTTTATATTATATAGCATGTTATAGATTATACTTACTTTGTGCTCTATAGTTCTAATTGCAGTGCTTTTCGTATTTGTTGTAGAGTGTTCGAAATTAGTATATTTAGCGCTTTGTTTTTCAATGTTTTTCCTTTATATTATATAGCATGTTATAGATATTATACTTACTTTGTGCTCTATAGTTCTAATTACAGTGCTTTTCGTATTTGTTGTAGAGTGTTCGAAATTAGTATATTTAGCGCTTTTGTTTTTTCAATGTTTTTCCTTTATATTATATAGCATGTTATAGATTATACTTACTTTGTGCCCTATTGTTATAATTGTAGTGCTTTTCGTATTTGTTGTAGAGTGTTCGAAATTAGTACATTTAGCGCTTTTGTTTTTTCAATGTTTTTCCTTTATATTATATAGCATGTTATAGATTATACTTACTTTGTGCTCTATAGTTCTAATTGTAGTGCTTTTCGTATTTGTTGTAGAGTGTTCGAAATTAGTATATTTAGCGTTTTTGTTTTTCAATGTTTTCCTTTATATTATATAGCATGTTATAGATTATACTTACTTTGTGCTCTATTGTTCTAATTGTAGTGCTTTTCGTATTTGTTGTAGAGTGTTCGAAATTAGTACATTTAGCGCTTTTGTTTTTTCAATGTTTTTCCTTTATATTATATAGCATGTTATAGATTATACTTACTTTGTGCTCTATAGTTCTAATTGCACTGCTTTTCGTATTTGTTGTAGAGTGTTCGAAATTAGTATATTTAGCGCTTTTGTTTTTTCAATGTTTTTCCTTTATATTATATAGCATGTTATAGATTATACTTACTTTGTGCTCTATAGTTCTAATTATAGTGCTTTTCGTATTTGTTGTAGAGTGTTCGAAATTAGTATATTTAGCGCTTTTGTTTTTTCAATGTTTTTCCTTTATATTATATAGCATGTTATAGATTATACTACTTTGTGCTCTATAGTTCTAATTGCAGTGCTTTTCGTATTTGTTGTAGAGTGTTCGAAATTAGTATATTTAGCGCTTTTGTTTTTTCAATGTTTTCCTTTATATTATATAGCATGTTATATATTATACTTACTTTGTGCTCTATAGTTCTAATTACAGTGCTTTTTATATTTGTTGTAGAGTGTTCGAAATTAGTACATTTAGCGCTTTTGTTTTTTCAATGTTTTTCCTTTATATTATATAGCATGTTATAGATTATACTTACTTTGTGCTCTATAGTTCTATTTGGAGTGCTTTTCGTATTTGTTGTAGAGTGTTCGAAATTAGTACATTTAGCGCTTTTGTTTTTTCAATGTTTTTCCTTTATATTATATAGCATGTTATAGATTATACTTACTTTGTGCTCTATTGTTCTAATTGTAGTGCTTTTCGTATTTGTTGTAGAGTGTTCGAAATTAGTACATTTAGCGCTTTTGTTTTTTCAATGTTTTCCCTTTATATTATATAGCATGTTATAGATTATACTTACTTTGTGCTCTATAGTTCTAATTGGAGTGCTTTTCGTATTTCTTGTAGAGTGTTCGAAATTAGTATATTTAGCGCTTTTGTTTTTTCAATGTTTTCCTTTATATTATATAGCATGTTATAGATTATACTTACTTTGTGCTCTATAGTTCTAATTACAGAGCTTTTCGTATTTGTTGTAGAGTGTTTAAAATTAGTACATTTAGCGCTTTCGTTTTTTCAATGTTTTTCCTTTATATTATATAGCATGTTATAGATTATACTTACTTTGTGCTCTATAGTTCTAATTGCAGTGCTTTTCGTATTTGTTGTAGAGTGTTCGAAATTAGTACATTTAGCGCTTTTGTTTTTTCAATGTTTTTCCTTTATATTATATAGCATGTTATAGATATTATAGTTACTTTGTGCTCTATAGTTTTAATTACAGTGCTTTTCATATTTGTTGTAGAGTGTTCGAAATTAGTATATTTAGCGCTTTTGTTTTTTCAATGTTTTTCCTTTATATTATATAGCATGTTATAGATTATACTTACTTTGTGCTCTATTGTTATAATTATAGTGTTTTTCGTATTTGTTGTAGAGTGTTCGAAATTAGTATATTTAGCGCTTTTGTTTTTTCAATGTTTTTCCTTTATATTATATAGCATGTTATAGATATTATAGTTACTTTGTGCTCTATAGTTTTAATTACAGTGCTTTTCGTATTTGTTGTAGAGTGTTCGAAATTAGTATATTTAGCGCTTTTGTTTTTTCAATGTTTTTCCTTTATATTATATAGCATGTTATAGATTATACTTACTTTGTGCTCTATTGTTATAATTATAGTGCTTTTCGTATTTGTTTTTGAGTGTTCGAAATTAGTATATTTAGCGCTTTTGCTTTTTCAATGTTTTACCTTTATATTATATAGCATGTTATAGATTATACTTACTTTGTGCTCTATAGTTCTAATTGCAGTGCTTTTCGTATTTGTTGTAGAGTGTTCGAAATTAGTATATTTAGCGCTTTTGTTTTTTCAATGTTTTTCCTTTATATTATATAGCATGTTATAGATTATACTTACATTGTGCTCTATAGTTCTAATTGTAGTGCTTTCGTATTTGTTGTATAGTGTTCGAAATTAGTACATTTAGCGCTTTTGTTTTTTCAATGTTTTTCCTCTATATTATATAGCATGTTATAGATATTATACTTACTTTGTGCTCTATAGTTCTAATTGCAGTGCTTTTCGTATTTGTTGTAGAGTGTTCGAAATTAGTACATTTAGCGCTTTCGTTTTTTCAATGTTTTTCCTGTATATTATATAGCATGTTATGGATATGTA
Source organism: Andrographis paniculata (assembly GCF_009805555.1). Lineage (NCBI taxonomy): Eukaryota > Viridiplantae > Streptophyta > Magnoliopsida > Lamiales > Acanthaceae > Andrographis > Andrographis paniculata. Next base: position 18,422 of record NW_026137543.1, on the reverse strand, counting down.
CTTACTTTGTGCTCTATTGTTATAATTGTAGTGCTTTTCGTATTTGTTGTTGAGTGTTCGAAATTAGTACATTTAGCGCTTTTGTTTTTTCAATGGTTTTCCTTTATATTATATAGCATGTTATAGATTATACTTACTTTGTGCTCTATAGTTCTAATTGTTGTGCTTTTCGTATTTTTTGTTGAGTGTTCGAAATTAGTACATTTAGCGCTTTCGGTTTTCAGTGTTTATCCTTTATATATCGCATTTTATAGATTATACTTATTTTGTGCTCTATAGTTATAGTTATAGGGCTTTTCGTATGTATTACATAGTGTTTTATGGGAATACAGTTAGTGCTTTTGTTTCTTGACAGCCTTTTCTTTTCATTATATAGCACTTTATAGGATTATACTATGTGCTCTATAGTTCTAATTACCGTGTTTGTCGTATTTGTTATAGAGTGTTTAAAATTATAATATTTAGCGCTTTTGTTTTTCAGTGTTTTTCCTTTATATATCGCATTTTATAGATTATACTTATTTTGTGTTCTATAGTTCTAGTTATAGGGCTTTTCGTATGTATTACATAGTGTTTTATGGGAATACAGTTAGTGCTTTTTTTTCTTGACAGCCTTTTCTTTTCATTATATAGCACTTTATAGAATTATAGTTTGTGCTCTATAGTTCTAATTACAGTGTTTTTCGTATTTGTTATAGAGTATTAAAAATTATCATATATAGCGCTTTTGTTTTTTCAATGTTTTTTCCTTTTATTATAGAGCATTTTATAGATTATACTTACTTTGTGCTCTATAGTTCTAATTATAGTGCTTTTCGTATGTAATACATAGTGTTCAAAGGGAATATAGTTAGTGCTTTTGTTGCTTGAAAGCCGTTTCTTTTAATTATATAGCACTTTACAGGACTATACTTTGTGCTCATAGTTCTAATTACAGTGTTTTTCGTACTTGTTATAGAGTGTTTAAAATAATTATATTTAGCGCTTTTGTTTTTTGAATGTTTTTGCTTTATATTATAAAGCATTTTATAGATTATACTTACTTTGTGCGATATAGTTCTAGTTATAATGCTTTTCATATGTATTACATAGTGTTTAAGAGAATACAGTTAGTGCTTTTATTTATTGAGTGCCTTTTCTTTTCATTATATAGCATTTTAAAGATTATACTTACTTTGTGCTCTATAGTTCTAATTATAATGCTTTTCGTATGTATTATATAGTGTTTTAAGGGAATACAGTTAGTACTTTTGTTTGTTGACAGCCTTTTCTTTTCATTATATAGCACTTTATACGATTTTACTTTGTGCTCTATAGTTCTAATTACAGTGTTTTTCGGATTTGTTATAGAGTGTTAAAATTATCATATTTAGCGCTTTTGTTTTTTCAATGGTTTTCCTTTATATTATATAGCATTTTATAGATTATACTTACTTTGTGCTCTATAGTTCTAATTATAATGCTTTGCGTATGTATTACATAGTGTTTTAAGGGAATACAGTTAGTGTTTTTGTTTCTTGACTGCCTTTTCTTTAATTATATAGCACTTTATAGGATTATACTTTGTGCTCTATAGTTCTAATTACCGTGTTTGTCGTATTTGTTATAGAGTGTTTAAAATTATTATATTTAGCGCTTTTGATTTTCAGTGTTTTTCCTTTAAATTATATAGCATTTTATAGATTATACATATTTTGTACTCTATAGTTGTAAAGATAGTGTTTTTTGTATGTATTACATAGTGTTTTAACGGAATACAGTTAGTGCTTTTGTTTCTTAACTGCCTTTTCTTTGCATTATATAGCACTTTATAGATTATACTTACTTTGTGCTCTATAGTCCTAATTACAATGCTTTTCGTATGTATTACATAGTGTTTTAAGGGAATACAGTTAGTGCTTTTGTTTCTTGACAGCCTCTTCTTTTCATTATATTGCACTTTATAGAATTATACTTTGTGCTCTATAGTTCTAATTTCAGTGTTTTTCGTATTTGTTATAGAGTGTTAAAAATTATCATCTTTAGAGCTTTTGTTTTTTCAATGTTTTTCCTTTATATTATATAACATTTTATTGATTATACTTACTTTGTGCTTTATAGTTCTAATTATAGTGCTTTTCGTATGTATTACATAGTGTTTTAAGGGAATACCGTTAGTGCTTTTGTTTCTTGAATTTCTTTTCTTCTCATTATATGGCACTTTATAGGATTATAGTTTGTGCTCTATAGTTCTATTTATACTGTATTTCGTATTTGTTATAGAGTGTTAAACATTATCATATTTAGCGCTTTTGTTTTTACAATGTTTTTCCTTTATATATCATTTTATAGATTATACTTACTTTCTACTCTATAGGTCTAATTATTGTGCTATTCATATGTATTACATAGTGTTTTATGGGAATACAGTTAGTGCTTTTGTTTCTTGACTGCCTTTTCTTGTCATTATATAGCACTTTATTGAATTATAGTTTGTGCTCTATAGTTCTAGTTACAGTGTTTTTCGTATTTTTTATAGAGTGTTAAAAATTATCATATTTAGTGCTTTTGTTTTTTCAATGATTGTACTTTATATTATATAACATTTTATAGATTATACTTACTTTCTGCTCTACTGTTCTAATTATAGTGCTTGTCGTATGTATTACATAGTGTTTTAACGGAATACCTTTAGCGCTTTTGTTTCTTGACTGCCTTTTCTTTTCATTATACAGCAGTTTGTAGGATTATACTTTGTGCTCTATAGTTCTAATTTCAGTGTTTTTCGTATTTGTTATAGAGTTCTAATTTTCAATGTTTTTCCTTTATATTATATAACATTTTATTGATTATACTTACTTTGTGCTCTATAGTTCTAATTATAGTGCTTTTCGTATGTATTACATACTGTTTTAAGGGAATACCGTTAGTGCTTTTGTTTCTTGAATTCCTTTTCTTCTCATTACATGGCACTTTATAGGATTATAGTTTGTGCTCTATAGTTCTATTTATACTGTATTTCGTATTTGTTATAGAGTGTTAAACATTATCATATTTAGCGCTTTTGTTTTTACAATGTTTTTCCTTTATATATCATTTTATAGATTATACTTACTTTCTACTCTATAGGTCTAATTATTGTGCTTTTCATATGTATTACACAGTGTTTTATGGGAATACAGTTAGTGCTTTTGTTTCTTGACTGCCTTTTCTTGTCATTATATAGCACTTTATTGAATTATAGTTTGTGCTCTATAGTTCTAGTTACCGTGTTTGTCGTATTTGTTACAGATTGTTTAAAATTATTATATATAGCGCTTTTGTTTTTCAGTGTTTTTCCTTTATATTATATTGCATTTTATAGATTATACTTATTTTTTGCTCTATAGTTCTAGTTATAGGGCTTTTTGTATGTATTACATTGTGTTTTAAGAGAATACCGTTAGTGCTTTTGTTTCTTGACAGCCTCTTCTTTTCATTATATTGCACTTTATAGAATTATGGTTTGTGCTCTATTGTTCTAACTACAGTGTTTTTCGTATTTATCATAGACTGTTAAAAATTATCATATTTAGCGCTTTCGTTTTTTCGATGATTTTCCTTTATATTATATAGCATTTTATAGATTATACTTACTTTGTGCTCTATACTTCTAATTATAGTGCTTATCGTATGTATTACGTAGTGTTTTAAGGGAATACAGTTAGTGCTTTTGTTTCTTGACTGCCTTTTCTTTTAATTATATAGCACTTTATAGGATTATACTTTGTGCTCTATAGTTCTAGTTACCGTGTTTGTCGTATTTGTTATAGAGTGTTTAAAATTATTATATATAGCGCTTTTGTTTTTCAGTGTTTTTCCTTTATATTATATTGCATTTTATAGATTATACTTATTTTTTGCTCTATAGTTCTAGTTATAGGGCTTTTTGTATGTATTACATTGTGTTTTAAGAGAATACCGTTAGTGCTTTTGTTTCTTGACAGCCTCTTCTTTTCATTATATTGCACTTTATAGAATTATAGTTTGTGCTCTATTGTTCTAACTACAGTGTTTTTCGTATTTATCATAGAGTGTTAAAAATTATCATATTTAGCGCTTTCGTTTTTTCAATGATTTTCCTTTATATTATATAGCATTTTATAGATTATACTTACTTTGTGCTCTATAGTTCTAATTATAGTGCTTATCGTATGTATTACGTAGTGTTTTAAGGGAATACAGTTAGTGCTTTTGTTTCTTGACTGCCTTTTCTTTTCATTATTTAGCACTTTATAGGATTATACTTTGAGTTCCATTGTTCTAATTACTGTGTTTTTCGTCTTTTTATAGAGTGTTAAAAATTATCATATTTAGCTCTTTTGTTTTTTCAATGTTTTTCCTTTATATATCATTTTACAGATTATACTTACTTTGTGCTCTATAGTTCTAATTATAGAGTTTTTCGTATGTATTACATAGTGTTTTATTGGAATACAGTTAGTGCTTTTGTTTCTTGACAGCCTTTTCTTTTCATTACATTGCACTTTATAGAATTACAGTTTGTGCTCTATAGTTCTAATTACAGTATTTTTCGTATTTGTTATAGAGTGTTAAAAATTATAATATTTAGCCCTTTTGTTATTTCAATATTTCTCTTTATATTATATAGCATTTTATAGATTATACTTACTTTGTGCTCTATAGTTCTAGTTATAGTGCTTTTCGTATGTATTACATATTGTTTTAAGGGAATACAGTTAGTGCTTTTGTTTCTTGACAGCCTCTTCTTTTCATTATATTGCACTTTATAGAATTATAGTTTGTGCTCTATTGTTCTAACTACAGTGTTTTTCGTATTTATCATAGACTGTTAAAAATTATAATATTTAGCGCTTTCGTTTTTTCAATGATTTTCCTTTATATTATATAGCATTTTATAGATTATACTTACTTTGTGCTCTATAGTTCTAATTATAGTGCTTATCGTATGTATTACGTAGTGTTTTAAGGGAATATAGTTAGTGCTTTTGTTTCTTGACCGCCTTTTCTTTTCATTATTTAGCACTTTATAGGATTATACTTTGAGTTCCATTGTTCTAATTACTGTGTTTTTCGTATTTTTATAGAGTGTTAAAAATTATCATATTTAGCGCTTTTGTTTTTTCAATGTTTTTCCTTTATATATTATTTTATAAATTATACTTACTTAGTGCTCTATAGTTCTAATTATAGAGTTTTTCGTATGTATTACATAGTGTTTTATTGGAATACAGTTAGTGCTTTTGTTTCTTGACTGCCTTTTCTTTTCATTACATTGCACTTTATAGAATTATAGTTTGTGCTCTATAGTTCTAATTACAGTATTTTTCGTATTTGTTATAGAGTGTTAAAAATTATCATATTTAGCGCTTTTGTTATTTCAATATTTCTCTTTATATTATATAGCATTTTATAGATTATACTTACTTTGTGCTCTATAGTTCTAATTATAGTGCTTTTCGTATGTATTACATATTGTTTTAAGGGAATACAGTTAGTGCTTTTGTTTCTTGACTGCCTTTTCTTTTAATTATATAGCGCTTTATAGGATTATACTTTGTGCTCTATAGTTCTAGTTACCGTGTTTGTCGTATTTGTTATAGATTGTTTAAAATTATTATATATAGCGCTTTTGTTTTTCAGTGTTTTTCCTTTATATTATATCGCATTTTATAGATTATACTTATTTTGTGCTCTATAGTTCTAGTTATAGGGCTTTTTGTATGTATTACATAGTGTTTTAAGAGAATACCGTTAGTGCTTTTGTTTCTTGACAGCCTCTTCTTTTCATTATATTGCACTTTATAGAATTATAGTTTGTGCTCTATTGTTCTAACTACAGTGTTTTTCGTATTTATCATAGAGTGTTAAAAATTATCATATTTAGCGCTTTCATTTTTTCAATGATTTTCCTTTATATTATATAGCATTTTATAGATTATACTTACTTTGTGCTCTATAGTTCTAATCACAGTGCTTTTCGTATTTGCTCTAGAGTGTTCGAAATTAGTACATTTAGCGCTTTTGTTTTATCAATGTTTGTCCTTTATATTATATAGCATGTTATAGATTATACTTACTTTCGTTTTTTCAATGATTTTCCTTTATATTATATAGCATTTTATAGATTATACTTACTTTGTGCTCTATAGTTCTAATTATAGTGCTTATCGTATGTATTACGTAGTGTTTTAAGGGAATATAGTTAGTGCTTTTGTTTCTTGACTGCCTTTTCTTTTCATTATTTAGCACTTTATAGGATTATACTTTGAGTTCCATTGTTCTAATTACTGTGTTTTTCGTATTTTTATAGAGTGTTAAAAATTATCATATTTAGCGCTTTTGTTTTTTCAATGTTTTTCCTTTATATATCATTTTATAGATTATACTTACTTTGTGCTCTATAGTTCTAATTATAGAGTTTTTCGTATGTATTACATAGTGTTTTATTGGAATACAGTTAGTGCTTTTGTTTCTTGACTGCCTTTTCTTTTCATTACATTGCACTTTATAGAATTATAGTTTGTGCTCTATAGTTCTAATTACAGTATTTTTCGTATTTGTTATAGAGTGTTAAAAATTATCATATTTAGCGCTTTTGTTATTTCAATATTTCTCTTTATATTATATAGCATTTTATAGATTATACTTACTTTGTGCTCTATAGTTCTAATTATAGTGCTTTTCGTATGTATTACATATTGTTTTAAGGGAATACAGTTAGTGCTTTTGTTTCTTGACTGCCTTTTCTTTTAATTATATAGCACTTTATAGGATTATACTTTGTGCTCTATAGTTCTAGTTACCGTGTTTGTCGTATTTGTTATAGAGTGTTTAAAATTATTATATATAGCGCTTTTGTTTTTCAGTGTTTTTCCTTTATATTATATCGCATTTTATAGATTATACTTATTTTGTGCTCTATAGTTCTAGTTATAGGGCTTTTTGTATGTATTACATAGTGTTTTAAGAGAATACCGTTAGTGCTTTTGTTTCTTGACAGCCTCTTCTTTTCATTATATTGCACTTTATAGAATTATGGTTTGTGCTCTATTGTTCTAACTACAGTGTTTTTCGTATTTATCATAGAGTGTTAAAAATTATCATATTTAACGCTTTCATTTTTTCAATGATTTTGCTATATATTATATAGCATTTTATAGATTATACTTACTTTGTGCTCTAGAGTTCTAATTATAGAGTTTTCGTATGTATTACATAGTGTTTTATTGGAATACAGTTAGTGCTTTTGTTTCTTGACAGCCTCTTCTTTTCATTATATTGCACTTTATAGAATTATAGTTTGTGCTCTATTGTTCTAACTATAGTGTTTTTCGTATTTATCATAGACTGTTAAAAATTATCATATTTAGCGCTTTCGTTTTTTCAATGATTTTCTTTTATATTATATAACATTTTATAATTATACTTACTTTGTGCTCTATAGTTCTAATTATAGTGCTTATCGTATGTATTACGTAGTGTTTTAAGGGAATATAGTTAGTGCTTTTGTTTCTTGACTGCCTTTTCTTTTCATTATTTAGCACTTTATAGGATTATATTTTGAGTTCCATTGTTCTAATTACTGTGTTTTTCGTATTTTTATAGAGTGTTAAAAATTATCATATTTAGCGCTTTTGTTTTTTCAATGTTTTTCCTTTATATATCATTTTATAGATTATACTTACTTTGTGCTCTATAGTTCTAATTATAGAGTTTTTCGTATGTATTACGTAGTGTTTTATTGGAATACAGTTAGTGCTTTTGTTTCTTGACTGCCTTTTCTTTTCATTACATTGCACTTTATAGAATTATAGTTTGTGCTCTATAGTTCTAATTACAGTATTTTTCGTATTTGTTATAGAGTGTTAAAAATTATCATATTTAGCGCTTTTGTTATTTCAATATTTCTCTTTATATTATATAGCATTTTATAGATTATACTTACTTTGTGCTCTATAGTTCTAATTATAGTGCTTTTCGTATGTATTACATATTGTTTTAAGGGAATACAGTTAGTGCTTTTGTTTCTTGACTGCCTTTTCTTTTAATTATATAGCACTTTATAGGATTATACTTTGTGCTCTATAGTTCTAGTTACCGTGTTTGTCGTATTTGTTATAGAGTGTTTAAAATTATTATATATAGCGCTTTTGTTTTTCAGTGTTTTTCCTTTATATTATATCGCATTTTATGGATTATACTTATTTTGTGCTCTATAGTTCTAGTTATAGGGCTTTTTGTATGTATTACATAGTGTTTTAAGAGAATACCGTTAGTGCTTTTGTTTCTTGACAGCCTCTTCTTTTCATTATATTGCACTTTATAGAATTATGGTTTGTGCTCTATTGTTCTAACTACAGTGTTTTTCGTATTTATCATAGAGTGTTAAAAATTATCATATTTAACGCTTTCATTTTTTCAATGATTTTCCTATATATTATACAGCATTTTATAGATTATACTTACTTTGTGCTCTAGAGTTCTAATTATAGAGTTCTTCGTATGTATTACATAGTGTTTTATTGGAATACAGTTAGTGCTTTTGTTTCTTGACAGCCTCTTCTTTTCATTATATTGCACTTTATAGAATTATAGTTTGTGCTCTATTGTTCTAACTATAGTGTTTTTCGTATTTATCATAGACTGTTAAAAATTATCATATTTAGCGCTTTCGTTTTTTCAATGATTTTCTTTTATATTATATAACATTTTATAGATTATACTTACTTTGTGCTCTATAGTTCTAATTATAGTGCTTATCGTATGTATTACGTAGTGTTTTAAGGGAATATAGTTAGTGCTTTTGTTTCTTGACTGCCTTTTCTTTTCATTATTTAGCACTTTATAGGATTATTTTGAGTTCCATTGTTCTAATTACTGTGTTTTTCGTATTTTTATAGAGTGTTAAAAATTATCATATTTAGCGCTTTTGTTTTTTCAATGTTTTTCCTTTATATATCATTTTATTGATTATACTTACTTTGTGCTCTATCGTTCTAATTATAGAGTTTTTCGTATGTATTACGTAGTGTTTTATTGGAATATAGTTAGTGCTTTTGTTTCTTGACTGCCTTTTCTTTTCATTACATTGCACTTTATAGAATTATAGTTTGTGCTCTATAGTTCTAATTACAGTATTTTTCGTATTTGTTATAGAGTGTTAAAAATTATCATATTTAGCGCTTTTGTTATTTCAATATTTCTCTTTATATTATATAGCATTTTATAGATTATACTTACTTTGTGCTCTATAGTTCTAATTATAGTGCTTTTCGTATGTATTACATATTGTTTTAAGGGAATACAGTTAGTGCTTTTGTTTCTTGACTGCCTTTTCTTTTAATTATATAGCACTTTATAGGATTATACTTTGTGCTCTATAGTTCTAGTTACCGTGTTTGTCGTATTTGTTATAGAGTGTTTAAAATTATTATATATAGCGCTTTTGTTTTCCAGTGTTTTTCCTTTATATTATATCGCATTTTATAGATTATACTTATTTTGTGCTCTATAGTTCTAGTTATAGGGCTTTTTGTATGTATTACATAGTGTTTTAAGAGAATACAGTTAGTGCTTTTGTTTCTTGACAGCCTCTTCTTTCCATTATATTGCACTTTATAGAATTATAGTTCGTGCTCTATTGTTCTAACTACAGTGTTTTTTGTATTTATCATAGAGTGTTAAATTTTATCATATTTAGCGCTTTCGTTTTTTCAATGATTTTCCTTTATATTATATAGCATTTTATAGATTATACTTACTTTGTGCTCTAAAGTTCTAATCACAGTGCTTTTCGTATTTGCTCTAGAGTGTTCGAAATTAGTACATTTAGCGCTTTTGTTTTTTCAATGTTTGTCCTTTATATTATATAGCATGTTATAGATTATACTTACTTTCGTTTTTTCAATGATTTTCCTTTATATTATATAGTATTTTATAGATTATACTTACTTTGTGCTCTATAGTTCTAATTATAGTGCTTATCGTATGTATTACGTAGTGTTTTAAGGGAATATAGTTAGTGCTCTTGTTTCTTGACTGCCTTTTCTTTTCATTATTTAGCACTTTATAGGATTATACTTTGAGTTCCATTGTTCTAATTACTGTGTTTTTCGTATTTTTATAGAGTGTTCAAAATTATCATATTTAGCGCTTTTGTTTTTTCAATGTTTTTCCTTTATATATCATTTTATAGATTATACTTACTTTGTGCTCTATATTTCTAATTATAGAGTTTTTCGTATATATTACATAGTGTTTTATTGGAATACAGTTAGTGCTTTTGTTTCTTGACTGCCTTTTCTTTTCATTACATTGCACTTTATAGAATTATAGTTTGTGCTCTATAGTTCTAATTACAGTATTTTTCGTATTTGTTATAGAGTATTAAAAATTATCATATTTAGCGCTTTTGTTATTTCAATATTTCTCTTTATATTATATAGCATTTTATAGATTATACTTACTTTGTGCTCTATAGTTCTAATTATAGTGGTTTTCGTATGTATTACATATTGTTTTAAGGGAATACAGTTAGTGCTTTTGTTTTTGACTGCCTTTTCTTTTCATTATATAGCACTTTATAGGATTATACTTTGTGTTTTCTAATTACAATGTTTTTCGGATTTTTTATAGAGTGTTAAAAATTATCATATTTAGCGCTTTATTTTTTTACAATGCTTTTTCCTTTATATATCATTTTATAGATTATACTTACTTTCTGCTCTATAGTTCTAATTACTGTGTTTTTCGTATTTGTTATAGAGTGTTAAAAATTATCATATTTAGCGGTTTTGTTTTTTCAATGTTTTTCCTTTATATTATATATCATTTTATTGATTATACTTACTTTCTGCTCTATAGTTCTAATTATAGTGCTTGTCGTATGTATGACATAGTGTTTTAAGGGAATACCGTTAGTGCTTTTGTTGCTTGACTGCGTTTTCTTTTGATTATGTAGCACTTTATGGGATTATACTTTGTGGTCTATAGTTCTAATTATAGTGTTTTTCGTATTTCTTATAGAGTGTTAAAAATGATCATTCTTAGCGCTTTTTTTTCAATGTTTTTCCTTTATATTATATAGCATTTTATAGATTATACTAACTTTGTGCTGTATACTTCTAATTATAATGCATTTCGTATGTATTACATAGTATTTTAAGGAAATACAGTTAGTGCGTTTGTTTTATTGACTGCCTTTTCTTTTCATTATATAGCACTTTATAGGATTATACATTGTGCTCTATAGTTTTAATTACAGTGTTTTTCGTAATTGTTATAGTGTTAAAAATTATCACATTTAGCGCTTTTGTTTTTTCAATGTGTTTCCTTTATATTATATAGCATTTTATAGAATATACGTACATTGTGCTCTATAGTTTTAATTATAATGCTTTTCGTATGTATTACACAATGTTATAAGGGAATACAGTTCGCGCTTTCATTTCTTGACTGCCTTTTCTTTTCATTATATAGCACTTTATAGGATTATAGTTTGTGCTCTATAGTTCTATTTACACTGTTTTTTGTATTTGTTATAGAGTGTTAAACATTATTATATTTAGGGCTTTCGTTTTTTCAATGTTTTCCCATTATATTATATAGCATTTTATTGATTGTACTTACTTTGTGCTCTATAATTCTAGTTATAGTGCTTTTCGTATGTATTACATAGTGTTTTAAGGGAATATAGTTACGGCTTTTGTTGCTTGACTGCCTTTTCTTTTAATTATATTGCACTTTATTGGATTATACTTTGTGCTCTATACTTCTAAGTACCTTGTTTGTCGTATTTGTTATAGAGTGTTTAGAAAAATTATATTTAGCGCTTTTGTTTTTTCAATGTTTATCCTTTATATTATATAGCATTTTATAGATTATACTTACTTTGTGCTCTATTGTTCTAATTATAGTGTTTTTCGTATGTATTACATAGTGTTTTAAGGGAATATACTTACTGCTTTTGCTGCTTGACTGCTTTTTCTTTTAATTATATAGCCCTTTATAGGATTATACTTTGTGCTCTATAGTTCTAATTACAGTGTTTTTCATCTTTGTTATAGAGTGTTAAAAATTATCATATTTAGAACTTTTGTTTTTTCAATGTTTTTCCTTTATATTATATAACATTTTATTGATAATAGTTACTTTGTGCTCTATAGTTCTAATTATAGTGCTTTTCGTATGTATGACATAGTGTTTTAAGGGAATACCGTTAGTGCTTTTGTTGCTTGACTGCCTTTTCTTTTGATTATATAGCACTTTATCGGATTATACTTTGTGCTCTATAGTTCTAATTACCGTGTTTGTCGTATTTGTTCTAGAGTGTTAAAAATTATTATATTTAGCGCTTTTGTTTTTCAGTGTTTTTGCTTTATATTATAGAGCATTTTATAGTTTATACTTATTTTGTGCTCTATAGTTCTAACTATAGTGCTTTTCGTATGTATTACATAGCGTTTTAACGGAATATAGTTAGTGCTTTTGTTTCTTGACTGCGTTTTCTTTTCATTATATAGCACTTTAGAGGATTATACTTTGTGCTCTATAGTTTTAATTACAGTGTTTTTCGTATTTGTTATAACGTGTTAAATATTATCATATTTAGAGCTTTTGTTTTTTCAATGTTTTCCTTTATATTATATAGCATTTTATAGATGATACTTACTTTGTGCTCTATAGTTCTAATTATATTGTTTTTCGTATGTATTACATTGTGTTTTACGGGAGTACAGTTAGCGCTTTTGTTGCTTGACTGCCTTTTCTTTTAATTATATAGCACTTTATAGAATTATACTTTATGCTACATAGTACTAATTACCGTGTTTTTCGTATTTGTTATAGAGTGTTTAAAATAATTATATTTAGCGCTTTTGTTTTTTCAATGTTTATCCTTTGTATTATATAGAATTTTATAGATTATACTTACTTTGTGCTCTATAGTTCTAATTATAGTGTTTTTCGTATGTATTACATAGTGTTTTAAGGGAATATACTTACTGCTTTTGTTGCTTGACTGCCTTTTCTTTTAATTATGTAGCACTTTATAGGATTATACTTGTGCTCTATAGTTCTAATTACCGTGTTTGTCGTATTTGTTCTAGAGTGTTTAAAATTATTATATTTAGCGCTTTTGTTTTTCAGTGTTTTTGCTTTATATTATAGAGCATTTTATAGTTTATACTTATTTTGTGCTCTATAGTTCTAACTATAGTGCTTTTCGTATGTTTTACATAGCGTTTTAACGGAATATAGTTAGTGCTTTTGTTTCTTGACTGCGTTTTCTTTTCATTACATTGCACTTTATAGAATTATAGTTTGTGCTCTATAGTTCTAATTACAGTATTTTTCGTATTTGTTATAGAGTGTTAAAAATTATCATATTTAGCGCTTTTGTTATTTCAATATTTCTCTTTATATTATATAGCATTTTATTGATAATACTTACTTTGTGCTCTATAGTTCTAATTATAGTGCTTTTCGTATGTATTACATATTGTTTTAAGGGAATACAGTTAGTGCTTTTGTTTCTTGACTGCCTTTTCTTTTAATTATATAGCACTTTATAGGATTATACTTTGTGCTCTATAGTTCTAGTTACCGTGTTTGTCGTATTTGTTATAGAGTGTTTAAAATTATTATATATAGCGCTTTTGTTTTTCAGTGTTTTTCCTTTATATTATATCGCATTTTATGGATTATACTTATTTTGTGCTCTATAGTTCTAGTTATAGGGCTTTTTGTATGTATTACATAGTGTTTTAAGAGAATACCGTTAGTGCTTTTGTTTCTTGACAGCCTCTTCTTTTCATTATATTGCACTTTATAGAATTATGGTTTGTGCTCTATTGTTCTAACTACAGTGTTTTTCGTATTTATCATAGAGTGTTAAAAATTATCATATTTAACGCTTTCATTTTTTCAATGATTTTCCTATATATTATACAGCATTTTATAGATTATACTTACTTTGTGCTCTAGAGTTCTAATTATAGAGTTCTTCGTATGTATTACATAGTGTTTTATTGGAATACAGTTAGTGCTTTTGTTTCTTGACAGCCTCTTCTTTTCATTATATTGCACTTTATAGAATTATAGTTTGTGCTCTATTGTTCTAACTATAGTGTTTTTCGTATTTATCATAGACTGTTAAAAATTATCATATTTAGCGCTTTCGTTTTTTCAATGATTTTCTTTATATTATATAACATTTTATAGATTATACTTACTTTGTGCTCTATAGTTCTAATTATAGTGCTTATCGTATGTATTACGTAGTGTTTTAAGGGAATATAGTTAGTGCTTTTGTTTCTTGACTGCCTTTTCTTTTCATTATTTAGCACTTTATAGGATTATATTTTGAGTTCCATTGTTCTAATTACTGTGTTTTTCGTATTTTTATAGAGTGTTAAAAATTATCATATTTAGCGCTTTTGTTTTTTCAATGTTTTTCCTTTATATATCATTTTATTGATTATACTTACTTTGTGCTCTATCGTTCTAATTATAGAGTTTTTCGTATGTATTACGTAGTGTTTTATTGGAATATAGTTAGTGCTTTTGTTTCTTGACTGCCTTTTCTTTTCATTACATTGCACTTTATAGAATTATAGTTTGTGCTCTATAGTTCTAATTACAGTATTTTTCGTATTTGTTATAGAGTGTTAAAATTATCATATTTAGCGCTTTTGTTATTTCAATATTTCTCTTTATATTATATAGCATTTTATAGATTATACTTACTTTGTGCTCTATAGTTCTAATTATAGTGCTTTTCGTATGTATTACATATTGTTTTAAGGGAATACAGTTAGTGCTTTTGTTTCTTGACTGCCTTTTCTTTTAATTATATAGCACTTTATAGGATTATACTTTGTGCTCTATAGTTCTAGTTACCGTGTTTGTCGTATTTGTTATAGAGTGTTTAAAATTATTATATATAGCGCTTTTGTTTTCCAGTGTTTTTCCTTATATTATATCGCATTTTATAGATTATACTTATTTTGTGCTCTATAGTTCTAGTTATAGGGCTTTTTGTATGTATTACATAGTGTTTTAAGAGAATACAGTTAGTGCTTTTGTTTCTTGACAGCCTCTTCTTTCCATTATATTGCACTTTATAGAATTATAGTTCGTGCTCTATTGTTCTAACTACAGTGTTTTTGTATTTATCATAGAGTGTTAAATTTTATCATATTTAGCGCTTTCGTTTTTTCAATGATTTTCCTTTATATTATATAGCATTTTATAGATTATACTTACTTTGTGCTCTAAGTTCTAATCACAGTGCTTTTCGTATTTGCTCTAGAGTGTTCGAATTAGTACATTTACGCTTTTGTTTTTTTTTCAATGTTTGTCCTTTATATTATATAGCATGTTATAGATTATACTTACTTTTCGTTTTTTTTTCAATGATTTTCCTTTATATTATATAGTATTTTATAGATTATACTTACTTTGTGCTCTATAGTTCTAATTATAGTGCTTTTCGTATGTATTACAGTATGTTTTAAGGGAATATAGTTAGTGCTCTTTGTTTCTTGACTGCCTTTTCTTTTCATTATTAGCACTTTATAGGATTATACTTTGAGTTCCATTGTTCTAATTACTGTGTTTTTCGTATTTTTATAGAGTGTTCAAATTATCATATTTAGCGCTTTTGTTTTTCAATGTTTTTCCTTTATATATCATTTTATAGATTATACTTACTTTGTGCTCTATATTTCTAATTATAGAGTTTTTCGTATGTATTACATAGTGTTTTATTGGAATACAGTTAGTGCTTTTGTTTCTTGACTGCCTTTTCTTTTCATTACATTGCACTTTATAGAATTATAGTTTGTGCTCTATAGTTCTAATTACAGTATTTTTCGTATTTGTTATAGAGTATAAAAATTATCATATTTAGCGCTTTTGTTATTTCAATATTTCTCTTTATATTATATAGCATTTTTATAGATTATACTTACTTTGTGCTCTATAGTTCTAATTATAGTGGTTTTCGTATGTATTACATATTGTTTTAAGGGAATACAGTTAGTGCTTTTGTTTTTGACTGCCTTTTCTTTTCATTATATAGCACTTTATAGGATTATACTTTGTGTTTTCTAATTACAATGTTTTTCGGATTTTTTATAGAGTGTTAAAATTATCATATTTAGCGCTTTATTTTTTTACAATGCTTTTTCCTTTATATATCATTTTATAGATTATACTTACTTCTGCTCTATAGTTCTAATTACTGTGTTTTTCGTATTTGTTATAGAGTGTTAAAAATTATCATATTTAGCGTTTTGTTTTTTCATGTTTTCCTTTATATTATATATCATTTTATTGATTATACTTACTTTCTGCTCTATAGTTCTAATTATAGTGCTTGTCGTATGTATGACATAGTGTTTTAAGGGAATACCGTTAGTGCTTTTGTTGCTTGACTGCGTTTTCTTTTTATTATGTAGCACTTTGGGATTATACTTTGTGGTCTATAGTTCTAATTATAGTGTTTTTCGTATTTCTTATAGAGTGTTAAAATTGATCATTCTTAGCGCTTTTTTTTCAATGTTTTCCTTTATATTATATAGCATTTTTATAGATTATACTAACTTTGTGCTCTATACTTCTAATTATAATGCATTTCGTATGTATTACATAGTATTTTAAGGAAATACAGTTAGTGCGTTTGTTTTATTGACTGCCTTTTCTTTTCATTATATAGCACTTTATAGGATTATACATTGTGCTCTATAGTTTTAATTACAGTGTTTTTCGTAATTGTTATAGTGTTAAAAATTATCACATTTAGCGCTTTTGTTTTTTCAATGTGTTTCCTTTATATTATATAGCATTTTATAGAATATACTACATTGTGCTCTATAGTTTTAATTATAATGCTTTTCGTATGTATTACACCATGTTTATAAGGGAATAAGTTTCGCGCTTTCATTTCTTGACTGCCTTTCTTTCATTATATAGCACTTTATAGGATTATAGTTTGTGCTCTATAGTTCTATTTACCTGTTTTTTTGTATTTGTTATAGAGTGTTAAAATTATTATATTTAGGGCTTTTCGTTTTTTCAATGTTTTCCCTTATATTATATAGCATTTTATTGATTGTACTTACTTTGTGCTCTATAATTCTAGTTATAGTGCTTTTCGTATGTATTACATAGTGTTTTAAGGGAATATAGTTACGGCTTTTGTTGCTTGACTGCCTTTTCTTTTAATTATATGCACTTTATTGGATTATACTTTGTGCTCTATACTTCTAAGTACCTTGTTTGTCGTATTTGTTATAGAGTGTTTAAAAAATTATATTTAGCGCTTTTGTTTTTTCAATGTTTATCCTTTATATTATATAGCATTTTATAGATTATACTTACTTTGTGCTCTATTGTTCTAATTATAGTGTTTTTCGTATGTATTACATAGTGTTTTAAGGGAATATACTTAGTGCTTTTGTTGCTTGACTGCTTTTTCTTTTATTATATAGCCCTTTATAGGATTATACTTTGTGCTCTATAGTTCTAATTACAGTGTTTTTCGTCTTTGTTATAGAGTGTAAAATTATCATATTTAGACTTTTGTTTTTCAATGTTTTTCCTTATATTATATAACATTTTATTGATAATAGTTACTTTGTGCTCTATAGTTCTAATTATAGTGCTTTTCGTATGTATGACATAGTGTTTTAAGGGAATACGTTAGTGCTTTTGTTGCTTGACTGCCTTTCTTTTGATTATATAGCACTTTATCGGATTATACTTTGCTCTATAGTTCTAATTACCGTGTTTGTCGTATTTGTTCTAGAGTGTTAAATTATTATATTTAGCGCTTTTGTTTTTTTTGTTTTTTCAGTGTTTTGCTTTATATTATAGAGCATTTTATAGTTTATACTTATTTTGTGCTCTATAGTTCTAACTATAGTGCTTTTCGTATGTATTACATAGCGTTTTAACGGAATATAGTTAGTGCTTTTTGTTTCTTGACTGCGTTTTCTTTTCATTATATAGCACTTTAGAGATTATACTTTGTGCTCTATAGTTTTAATTACAGTGTTTTTCGTATTTGTTATAACGTGTTAAATATTATCATATTTAGAGCTTTTGTTTTTTCAATGTTTTCCTTTATATTATATAGCATTTTATAGATGATACTTACTTTGTGCTCTATAGTTCTAATTATATGTTTTTCGTATGTATTACATTGTGTTTTACGGGAGTACAGTTAGCGCTTTTGTTTGCTTGACTGCCTTTTCTTTTAATATATAGCACTTTATAGAATTATACTTTATGCTACATAGTACTAATTACCGTGTTTTTTCGTATTTGTTATAGAGTGTTTAAAATAATTATATTTAGCGCTTTTGTTTTTTCAATGTTTATCCTTTGTATTTATAGAATTTTATAGATTATACTTA
>NW_026137542.1:0-39790 GCF_009805555.1 Andrographis paniculata | reverse complement strand
AGAGAAACAAAAGTGCTAACTTTATTCCCTTAAAGCACTATTTAACATATGCGAAAAACGAGATTGTAATTAAAACTCTAGAGCACAAAAGTATAGTCTTATAAGTGCTATATAATAAATAGAAAGGAAAAACAATAAAGAAACAAAGTGCCAAACTTTATTCCCTTAAAAAACTATTTAACATACACGAAAAGCACTGTAGTTAAAAGTCTAGAGCACAAAGTATAATCTTATAAAGTGCCTTTATAATAAATAGAAAGGAAAAAACATTGAAGAAACAAAAGTGCTAACTTAATTCTCTTAAAGCACTATTTAACATATAAGAAAAACACTTTAATTAGAACTCTAGAGTACAAAGTATAATATTATAAAGTGCTTTATAATAAATAGAAAGGAAAAACAGTGTGTAGATACAAATGCGTTAACCTTATTTCCTTAAAGCACTATCTAACATATGCGAAAAGACCTGTAATTAACTCTAGAGCAGAAAGTATAATCTTATAAAGTGCTTTATAATAAATAGAAAGGAAAAACAGTGAAGACACAAAAGCGCTAACTTTATTCCGTTAACGAACTATTAACATATGCGAAAAGCACTGTAATTAGAACTCTAGAGCACAAAGTATAATCTTATAAAGTGCTTTATAATAAATAGAAAGGAAAAACAATGAAGAAAAAAAGCGCTAACTTTATTCCCTTTAAGCACTATTTAACGTATGCGAAATGCACTGTAATTAGAACTCTAGAGCACAAAGTATAATCTTATAAAATTCTTTATAATAAATAGAAAGGAAAAGCGTAGAAGAAACAAAAGCGCTAACTTTATTCCCTTAAAGCACTATTTAACATATACGAAAAGCAATGTAGTTAAAACTCTAGAGCACAAAATATAATCTTATAAAGTGCTTATAATAAATAGAAAGGAAAAACAGTGAAGAAACAAAAGTGCTAACTTTATTCCCTTAAAGCACTATTTAACATATAAGAAAACCAGTTAATTAGAACTCTAGTGCACTAAGTATAATCTTATAAAGTGCTTTACAATAAATACATTGGAAAAACAGTGTACATACAAAAGCGTTAACTTTACTTCCTCAAAGCACTATTTACCATATAAGAAAAGCACGTTAATTAGAACTCTAGAGTAGAGAAAGTATAATCTGATAAAGTGATTTATAATAAATAGAAAGGAAAAACAGTGTAGATACAAAAGCGTTAACTTTATTTACTTAAAGCACTATTTAACGTATGCGAAAAGACCTGTAATTAACTCTAGAGAAGAAAGTATAATCTTATAAAGTGCTTTATAATAAATAGAAAAAGAAAAACAGTGAAGAAACAAAAGCGCTAACTTTATTCCCTTAACGCACTGTTTAACATATGCGAAAAGCACTATAATTAGAACTCTAGAGCACAAAGTATAATCTTATAAAGTACTTTATAATAAATAGTAAGGAAAAACAATGAAGAAAAAAAGCGCTAACTTTATTCCCTTTAAGCACTATTTAAGGTATGCGAAAGCACTGTAACTAGAACTCTAGAGCACAAAGTATAATCTTTTAAAATTCTTTATAATAAATAGAAAGGAAAAGCATAGAAGAAACAAAAGCGCTAACTTTATTCCCTTAAAGCACTATTTAACATATACGAAAAGCACTGTAATTAGAACTCTCGAGCACAAACTATATTCTTATAAAGTGCTTCATAATAAATAGAAAGGAACAACATAAACAAACAAAAGTGCTAACTTTATACCCTTAAAGAACTATTTAACATACACCAAAAGCACTGTAATTAGAAGTCTATAGCACAAAGTATAATCTTATAAAGCGCTTTATAATAAATAGAAAAGTAAAACCGCGAAGATACAAAAGTGCTAACTTCATTCCTTTAAAGCACTATTTAACATATACGTAAAGCACTGTAATTGGAACTATAGAGCACAAAGTATAATCTTATAAAGTGGTTTATAATAAATAGAAAGGAAAAATAGTATAGAAGGAAAAGCGCTAACTTTATTCCCTTAAAGCACTATTTAACATTAACGAAAAGCACTGTACTTAGAAGTCTAGAGCACAAAGTATAATCTTATGATGTGCTTTATAAAGAATAGAAAGGAAAAACAGTGAAGAAACCAAAGTGCTAACTTTATTCCCTTAAAGCACTATTTAACATATGCGAAAAACAATGTAATTAAAACTCTAGAGCACAAAGTATAGTCGTATAAAGTGCTTTATAATACATAAAAAGGAAAAATAGTAAAGAAACAAAAGTTCAAACTTTATTCCCTTAAAGAACTATGTAACATACATGAAAAGCACTATAATTATCTGTCTAGAGCACAAAGTATAATCTTATAAAGTACTTTATAATAAATAGAAAGGAAAAACAGTGAAGAAACAAAAGTACTAACTTTATTCCCTTAAAGCACTATTTAACATATAAAAAACCACTATAATTAGAATTCTAGAGCACAAAGTATAATCTTATAAAGTGCTTTATAATAAATACAAAAGAAAAACAGTGTGTAGATATAAAAACGTTAACTTTATTTCCGTAAAGCACTATTTAACATATGAGAAAAGACCTGTAATGAACTCTAGAGGAGAAAGTACAATCTTTTAAAGTGTTGTATAATAAATAGAAAGGAAAAAACAGTGAGAAAACAAAAGTGCTAACTTTATTCCCTTAACGCACTATTTAAAATATGCGAAAACCACTGTAATTAGAACTGTAGAGCACAAAGTATAATCTTATAAAGTCCTTTATAATAAATAGAAAGGAAAATCAGTGAAGAAAAAAAATGCTAACTTATTCCCTTAAAGAACTATTTAACATATGCGAAAAGCACTGTAATTAGAACTCTAGAGCACAAAGTATAATCTTATAAAAGGCTTTATAATAAATGGAAACGTAAAGCATTGAAGAAACAGATGGGCTAACTTTATTCCCTTAAACACTATTTAATATATAAGAAAACCACTTTAATTAGAACTCTACAGCACAAATTATAATCTTATAAAGTGCTTTATAATAAATACAAATGAAAAACAGCGTAGATACAAAAGCGTTAACTTTATTTCTTTAAAGCACTATTTAACATATGCGAAAAGACCTGTAATTAACTCTAGAGCACAAAGTATAATCTTATAAAATGCTTTATAATATATAGAATGGAAAAGCATTGAAGAAACAAAAGAACTAACTTTATTCCCTTAAAGCACTATTTAACATATACAAAAACCACTGTAATTAGTTCTCTCGAGCCCAAACTATAGTCTTATAAAGTTCTTTATAATAAATAGAAAGGAAAAACAATAAACAAACAAAAGTGCTAACTTTATACCGTTAAAGAACTATTTAAGATACACGAAAAGCACTGTAATTAGAAGTCTAGAGCACAAAGTATAATCTTATAAAGCACTTTATAATAAATAGAAAAGTAAAAGAGTGAAGATACAAAAGCGCTAACTCTATTCCCTTAAAGCACTATTTAACATATACGAAAGACACTGTCATTGGAACTCTAGAGCACAAAGTATAATCTTAAAGGAAAAATATTGTAGAAACAAAAGCGCTAACTTTATTCCCTTAAAGCACTATTTAACATTTACGAAAAGTGCTGTAATTAGAAGTTTAGAGCACAAAGTATAATCTTATAAAGTGCTTTATAATAAATATAAAGGAAAAACAGTGAAGAAACAAAAGTGCTACTTTACTCCCTTAAAGCACTATTTAACATACACGAAAAGCACTGTAATTTTCTGTCTAGCGAACAAAGTATAATCTTATGAAGTGCTTTATAATAAATAGAAAGGAAAAACAGTGAAGAATCAAAAGTGCCAACTTTATTCTCTTAAAGCACTATTTAACATATGCAAAAAAAATGTAATTAAAACTCTAGAGCACAAAGTATAGTCTTATAAAGTGCTTTATAGTACATAGAAAGGAAAAATAAATAGAAAGAAAAAACAGTGAAGAAATAAAAGCGCTAACTTTATTCCCTTAACGCACTTTTAAGATATGCGAAAAGCACTGTAATTGGAACTCTAGAGCACAAAGTATAATCATATAAAGTGCTTTTTAATAAATAGAAAGGAAAAACAATGAAGAAAAAAAGCGCTAACTTTATTCCCTAAAAGCACTATTTAAGGTATGCGAAAAGCACTGTAATTAGAACTCTAGAGCACAAAGTATAATCTTTTAAAATTCTTTATAATAAATAGAAAGGAAAAGCGTAGAAGAAACAAAAGCGCTAACTTTATTCCCTTAAAGCACTATTTAACACATACGAAAAGCACTGTATTTAAAACTCAAGAGCACAAAGTATAATCTTATAAAGTGCTTTATAATAAATAGAAAGGAAAAACAGTAAAGATGCAAAAGCGCTAACTTTATTCCCTTAAAGCACTATTTAACATATACGAAAAGCACTGTAATTGGAACTATAGAGCCCAAAGTGTAATCTTATAAAGTGCTTTATAATAAATCCAAAAGAAAAACAGTGTAGAAACAAAAGCGCTAACTTTATTCCCTTAAATTACTATTTAACATATACGAAAAGCACTGTAATTAGAAGTCTAGAGCACAAAGTATAATCTTATAAAGTACTTTATAATAAATAGAAAGGAAAAACAGTGAAGAAACAAAAGTGCCAACTTTATTCTCTTAAAGCACTATTTAACATATGCAAAAAAAAATGTAATTAAAATTCTAGAGCAGAAAGTATAGTCTTATAAAGTGCTTTATAGTACATAGAAAGGACAAATAAATAGAAAGGAAAAACAGTGAAGAAATAAAAGCGCTAACTTTATTCCCTTAACGCACTTTTAAGATATGCGAAAAGCACTGTAATTGGAACTCTAGAGCACAAAGTATAATCTTATAAAGTGCTTTATAATAAATAGAAAGGAAAAATAATGAAGAAAAAAAGCGCTAACTTTATTCCCTTAAAGCACTATTTAAGGAATGCGAAAAGCACTGTAATTAGAACTCTAGAGCACAAAGTATAATCTTTTAAAATTCTTTATAATAAATAGAAAGGAAAAGCATAGAAGAAACAAAAGCGCTAACTTTATTCCCATAAAGCACTATTTAACACATACGAAAAGCACTGTATTTAAAACTCTAGAGGACAAAGTATAATCTTATAAAGTGCTTTATAATAAATAGAAAGAAAAAACAGTGAAGATGCAAAAGCGCTAACTTTATTCCCTTAAAGCACTATTTAACATATACGAAAAGCACTATAAATGGAACTACAGAGCCCAAAGTATAATCTTATAAAGTGCTTTATTATAAATCCAAAGGAAAAACAGTGTAGAAACGAAAGCGCTAACTTTATTCCCTTAAATCACTATTTAACATATACGAAAAGCACTGTAATTAGAAGTCTAGAGCACAAAGTATAATCTTATAAAGTACTTTATAATAAATAGAAAGGAAAAACAGTGAAGAAACAAAACTGCTAACCTTATTCCCTTAAAGCACTATTTAACATATGCGAAAAACAATGTAATTAAAACTCTAGAGCACAAAGTATAGTCTTATAAAGTGCTTTATAATAAATAGAAAGGAAAAACAGTAAAAAACAAAAGTGCAAAATTTATTCCCTTAAAAAACTATTTAACATACACGAAAAGCACTGTAATTAAAAGTCTAGAGCACAAAGTATAATCTTATAAAGTGCTTTATAATAAATAGAAGGAAAAACAGTGAAGAAACAAAAGTGCTAACTTTATTCCCTTAAAGCACTCTTTAACATATGCGAAAAACGATGTAATTAAAACTATAGAGCACAAAGTATAGTCTCATAAAGTGCTATATAATAAATAGAAAGGAAAAACAGTAAAGAAACAAAAGTGCAAACTTTATTCCCTTAAAAAACTATTTAACATACACGAAAAGCACTGTAATGTAAAGTCTAGAGCACAAAGTATAATCTTATAAAGTGCTTTATAATAAATAGAAAGGAAAAACAGTGAAGAAACAAAAGTGCTAACTTTATTCCCTTAAAGCACTATTTAACATATGCGAAAAACGATGTAATTAAAACTATAGAGCACAAAGTATAGTCTTATAAAGTGCTATATAATAAATAGAAAGGAAAAACAGTAAAGAAACAAAAGTGCAAACTTTATTCCCTTAAAAAACTATTTAACATAAACGAAAAGCACTGTAATTAAAAGTCTAGAGCACAAACTATAATCTTATAAAGTGCTTTATAATAAAAAAAGAAAAGAAAAACAGTGAAGAAACGAAAGTGCTAACTTTATTCCCTTAAAGCACTATTTAACATATGCGAAAAACGATGTAATTAAAACTCTAGAGCACAAAGTATAGTCTTATAAAGTGCTATATAATAAATAGAAAGGAAAAACAGGTAAGAAACAAAAGTGCAAACTTTATTCCCTTAAAAAACTATTTAATATACACGAAAAGCACTTTAACTAAAAGTCTAGAGCACAAAGTATAATCTTATAAAGTGCCTTTATAATAAATAGAAAGGAAAAACAGTGAAGAAACGAAAGTGCTAACTCAATTCCCTTAAAGCACTATTTAACATATAACAAAAGCACTTTAATTAGAACGCTAGAGTACAAAGTATAATCTGATAAAGTGCTTTATAATAAATACATATGAAAAACAGCGTAGATACAAAAGCGTTAACTTTATTTCCTTAAAGCACTATTTAACATATGCGAAAAGACCTGTAATTAACTCTAGAGCACAAAGTATAATCTTATAAAATGCTTTATAATATATAGAATGGAAAAGCATAGAAGAAACAAAAGCGCTAACTTTATTCCCTTAACGCACTATTTAAGATATGCGAAAAGCACTGTAATTGGAACTCTAGAGCACAAAGTATAATCTTATAAAGTGCTTTATAATAAATAGAAAGGAAAAACAATGAAGAAAACAAGAGCTAACTTTATTCCCTTAAAGCACTATTTAACGTATGCGAAAAGCACTATAATTAGAACTCTAGAGCACAAAGTATAATCTTTTAAAATTCTTTATAATAAATAAAAAGGAAAAGCATAGAAGAAACAAAAGCGCTAACTTGATTCCCTTAAAGCACTATTTAACATATGCAAAAAAAATGTAATTAAAACTCTAGAGCACAAAGTATAGTCTTATAAAGTGCTTTATAGTACATAGAAAGGAAAAATAAATAGAAAGGAAAAACAGTGAAGAAATAAAAGCGCTAACTTTATTCCCTTAACGCACTATTTAAGATATGCGAAAAGCACTGTCATTGGAACTCTAGAGCGCAAAGTATAATCTTATAAAGTGCTTTATAATAAATAGAAAGGAAAAAAAATGAAGAAAAAAAGCGCTAACTTTATTCCCTTAAAGCACTATTTAAGGTATGCGAAAAGCACTGTAATTAGAACTCTAGAGCACAAAGTATAATCTTTTAAAATTCTTTATAATAAATAGAAAGGAAAAGCATAGAAGAAACAAAAGCGCTAACTTTATTCCCTTAAAGCACTATTTAACACATACGAAAAGCACTGTATTTAAAACTCTAGAGGACAAAGTATAATCTTATAATGTGCTTTATAATAAATAGAAAGGAAAACAGTGAAGTGAAGATGCAAAAGCGCTAACTTTATTCCCTTAAAGCACTATTTAACATATACGAAAAGCACTATAAATGGAACTACAGAGCCCAAAGTATAATCTTATAAAGTGCTTTATTATAAATCCAAAGGAAAAACAGTGTAGAAACAAAAGCGCTAACTTTATTCCCTTAAATCACTATTTAACATATACGAAAAGCACTGTAATTAGAAGTCTAGAGCACAAAGTATAATCTTATAAAGTACTTTATAATAAATAGAAAGGAAAAACAGTGAAGAAACAAAACTGCTAACCTTATTCCCTTAAAGCACTATTTAACATATGCGAAAAACAATGTAATTAAAACTCTAGAGCACAAAGTATAGTCTTATAAGTGCTTTATAATAAATAGAAAGGAAAACAGTAAAAAAAAAAAGTGCAAAATTTATCCCTTAAAAAACTATTTAACATACACGAAAAGCACTGTAATTAAAAGTCTAGAGCACAAAGTATAATCTTATAAAGTGCTTTATAATAAATAGAAAGGAAAAAACAGTGAAGAAACAAAAGTGCTAACTTTATTCCCTTAAAGCACTATTTAACATATGCGAAAAACGATGTAATTAAAACTATAGAGCACAAAGTATAGTCTTATAAAGTGCTATATAATAAATAGAAAGGAAAAACAGTAAAGAAACAAAAGTGCAAACTTTATTCCCTTAAAAAACTATTTAACATAAACGAAAAGCACTGTAATTAAAAGTCTAGAGCACAAACTATAATCTTATAAAGTGCTTTATAATAAATAGAAAGGAAAAACAGTGAAGAAACGAAAGTGCTAACTTTATTCCCTTAAAGCACTATTTAACATATGCGAAAAACGATGTAATTAAAACTCTAGAGCACAAAGTATAGTCTTATAAAGTGCTATATAATAAATAGAAAGGAAAAACAGTAAAGAAACAAAAGTGCAAACTTTATTCCCTTAAAAAACTATTTAATATATACGAAAAGCACTTTAACTAAAAGTCTAGAGCACAAAGTATAATTTTATAAAGTGCCTTTAATAAATAGAAAGGAAAAAACAGTGAAGAAACGAAGTGCTAACTCAATTCCCTTAAAGCACTATTTAACATATAACAAAAGCACTTTAATTAGAACGCTAGAGTACAAAGTATAATCTGATAAAGTGCTTTAAATAAATACATATGAAAAACAGCGGTAGATACAAAAGCGTTAACTTTATTTCCTTAAAGCACTATTTAACATATGCGAAAAGACCTGTAATTAACTCTAGAGCACAAAGTATAATCTTATAAAATGCTTTATAATATATAGAATGGAAAAGCATAGAAGAAACAAAAGCGCTAACTTTATTCCCTTAAAGCACTATTTAACATTTACGAAAAGCACTGTAATTAGAACTCTCGAGCACAAACTATATTCTTATAAAATGCTTTATAATAAATAGAAAGGAAAAACAATAAACAAACAAAAGTGCTAACTTTTAACCTTAAAGAACTATTTAACATACACCAAAAGCACTGTAGTTAGAAGTCTAGAGCACAAAGTATAATCTTATGAAGTGCTTTATAATAAATAGAAAGGAAAAACAGTGAAGAATCAAAAGTGCCAACTTTATTCTCTTAAAGCACTATTTAACATATGCAAAAAAAATGTAATTAAAACTCTAGAGCACAAAGTATAGTCTTATAAAGTGCTTTATAGTACATAGAAAGGAAAAATAAATAGAAAGGAAAAACAGTGAAGAAATAAAAGCGCTAACTTTATTCCCTTAACGCACTATTTAAGATATGCGAAAAGCACTGTCATTGGAACTCTAGAGCGCAAAGTATAATCTTATAAAGTGCTTTATAATAAATAGAAAGGAAAAACAATGAAGAAAAATAGCGCTAACTTAATTCCCTTAAAGCACTATTTAAGGTATGCGAAAAACACTGTAATTAGAACTCTACAGCACAAAGTATAATCTTTTAAAATTCTTTAAATAAAAATAGGAAGGAAAAGCATAGAAGAAACAAAAGCGCTAACTTTATTCCCTTAAAGCACTATTTAACACATACGAAAAGCACTGTATTTAAAACTCTAGAGCACAAAGTATAATCTTATAAAGTGCTTTATAATAAATAGAAAGGAAAAACAGTGAAGATGCAAAAGCGCTAACTTTATTCCCTTAAAGCACTATTTAACATATACGAAAAGCACTGTAATTGGAACTATAAAGCACAAAGTATAATCTTATAAAGTGCTTTATAATAAATCCAAAGGAAAAACAGTGTAGAAACAAATGCGCTAACTTTATTCCCTTAAATCACTATTTAACATATACGAAAAGCACTGTAATTAGAAGTCTAGAGCACAAAGTATAATCTTATAAAGTACTTTATAATAAATAGAAAGGAAAAACAGTGAAGAAACAAAAGTGCTAACTTTTTTCCTTAAAGAACTATTTAACATACGCGAAAAGCACTGTAATTGGAACTCTAGAATACAAAGTATAATCTTATAAGTGCATTATAATAAATAGAAAGGAAAAACAGTGAATAAACTAAAGCGCTAACTTTATTCCCTTAAAGCACTATTTAACATACACAAAAAGCACTATAATTTTCTGTCTAGAGAACAAAGTATAATCTGATGAATTGCTTTATAATAAATAGAAAGGAAAAACAGTGAAGAAACAAAAGTGCTAACCTTATTCCCTTAAAGCACTATTTAACATATGCGAAAAACAATTTAATTAAAACTCTAGAGCACAAAGTATAGTGTTATAAAGTGTTTTATAATAAATAGAAAGGAAAACAAGTAAAAAACAAAAGTGCAAACTTTATTCCCTTAAAAAACTATTTAACATACACGAAAAGCACTGTAATTTTAAAAGTCTAGAGCACAAAGTATAATCTTATAAAGTGCATTATAATAAATAGAAAGGAAAGATAGTGAATAAACAAAAGCGCTAACTTTATTCCCTTAAAGCACTATTTAACATACACAAAAAGCACTATAATTTTCTGTCTAGAGAACAAAGTATAATCTGATGAATTGCTTTATAATAAATAGAAAGGAAAAACAGTGAAGAAACAAAAGTGCTAACTTTATTCCCTTAAAAAACTATTTAACATATACGAAAAGCACTGTAATTAGAACTCTCGAGCACAAACTATATTCTTATAAAGTGCTTTATAATAAATAGAAAGGAAAAACAATAAACAAACAAAAGTGTAAACTTTATACCCTTAAAGAACTATTTAACATACACAAAACGCACTGTAATTAGAAGTCTAGAGCACAAAGTATAATCTTTTAAAGCGCTTTATAATAAATAGAAAAGAAAAACAGTGACTATACAAAAGCGCTAACTTTATTCCTTTAAAGCACTATTTAACATATATGAAAAGTATTGTAATTGGAACTATAGAGCACAAAGTATAATCTTATAAAGTGGTTTATAATAAATAGAAAGGGAAAATAGTGTAGAAACAAAAGCGCTAAGTTTATTCCCTTAAAGCACTATTTAACATTAAAGAAAAGCACTGTAATTAGAAGTCTAGAGCACAAAGTATAATCTTATAAAGTGCTTTATAATAAATGTAAAGGAAAAACAGTGAAGAAACAAAAGTGCTAACTTTATTACCTTAAAGCACTATTTAACATACAAGAAAGGCACTGTAATTTTCTGTCTAGTGAACAAAGTATATAATCTTATAAAGTGCTTTATAATAAATAGAAAGGAGAAACAGTAAAGAAACAAAAGTGCTAACTTTATTCCCTTAAAGCACTATTTAACATATGCGGAAAACAATGTAATTAAAATTCTAGAGCACAAAGTATAGTCTTATAAAGTGCTTTATAATAAATAGAAAGGAAAAATAGTAAAGAAACGAAAGTTCAAACTTTATTCCCTTAAAGAACTATTTAACATACATGAATAGCACTGTAATTATCGGTTTAGAGCACAAAGTATAATCTTATAAAGTGATTTATAATAAATAGAAAGGAAAAACAGTGAAGAAACAAAAGTACTAACTTTATTCCCTTAAAGCACTATTTAACATATAAAAAACCACTTTAATTAGAACACTAGAGCACAAAGTATAATCTTATAAAGTGCTTTATAATAAATACAAAGGAAAAATAGTGTGGATACAAAAGCATTAACATTGTTTCCTTAAAGCGCTATTTAACATATGCGAAAAGACCTGTAATTAACTCTAGAGCACAAAGTATAATCGTATAAAGTGCTTTATAATAAGTATAAAGGAAAAACAGTGAAGAAACAAAAGCGCTAACTTTATTCCCTTAACGCACTATTTAACATATGCAAAATGCACGGTAATTAGAACTCTAGAGCACAAAGTATAATCTTATAAAGTGGGTTTATAATAAATAGAAAGGGGAAATGAAAAACAAAAGCGCTAACTTTATTCGCTTAAAGCACTACTTAACATTTCCGAAAAGCAGTAATTAGAAGTCTAGAGCACAAAGTATAATCTTATAAAGTGTTTTATAATAAATGTAAAGGAAAAAACATGAAGAAACAAAAGTGGTAACTTTATTCCCTTAAAGCACCATTTAACATAAATGAAAGGCACTGTAATTAGAAGTCTAGAGCACAAAGTATAATCTTATGAAGTGCTTTATAATAAATAGAATGGAAACACAATAAACAACCAAAAGTGCTAACTTTATTCCCTTAAAGAACTATTTAACATACAAGAAAAGCACTGTAATTAGAAGTCTAGAGCAGAAAGTATAATCTTATAAAATGCTTTATAATAAACAGAAAGGAAATACAGTGAAGAAAAAAAGCGCTAACTTTATTCCCTTAAAGCACTATTTAACATAAATGAAAGGCACTGTAATTAGAAGTCTAGAGCACAAAGTATAATCTTATGAAGTGCTTTATAATAAATAGAATGGAAACACAATAAACAACGAAAAGTGCTAACTTTATTCCCTTAAAGAACTATTTAACATACACGAAAAGCACTGTAATTAGAAGTCTAGAGTACAAAGTATAATCTTATAAAATGCATAAACATAAAGGAAATACAGTGAAGAAAAAAAGCGCTAACTTTATTCCCTTAAAGCACTATTTAACATATGCGAAAAGCACTGTAATTAGAACTCCAGAGCACAAAGTATAACCTTATAAAAGGCTTTATAATAAATAGGAAGGAAAAGCATTGAAGAAACAAAAGCTCTAACTTTATTCCCTTAAAGCACTATATAACATATACGAAAAGCACTGTAATTAGAACTATAGAGCACAAACTATAGTCTTATAAAGTGCTTTATAATAAATAGAAAGGAAAAACAATAAACAACCAAAAGTGCTAACTTTATTCCCTCAAAGAACTATTTAACATACACGAAAAGCACTGTAATTAGAAGTCTAGTGCACAAAGTATAATTTTATAAAGTGCTTTATAATAAATAGAAAGGAAAAACAGTGAAGATACAAAAGCGCTAACTTTATTCCCTTAGAGCACTATTTAACATATACGAAAAGAACTGTAATTGGAACTATAGAGCACAGAGTATAATCTTATAAAGTGGTTTATAATAAATACAAAGGAAAAACAATAAACAACCAAAACTGCTAATTTTATTCCCTTAAAAAACTATTTAACGTTCACGAAAAGCACTGTAATTAGAAGTCTAGAGCACAAAGTATAATCTTATAAAGTGCTTTATAATAAATAGAAAGGAAAAACAGTGAAGATACAAAAGCGCTAACTTTATTCCCTTAAGCACTATTAAACATATACGAAAAGAACTGTAATTGGAACTATAGAGCACAAAGTATAATCTTATAAAGTGCTTTATAATAAATACAAAGGAAAAACAGTGTAGATACAAAAGCATTAACTTTATTTCCTTAAAGCGCTATTTAACATATGCGAAAAGACCTGTAATTAACTCTAGAGCACAAAGTATAATCGTATAAAGTGCTTTATAATAAGTAGAAAGGAAAAACAGTAAAGAAACAAAAGCGCTAACTTTATTCCCTTAACGCACTATTTAACATATGCAAAATGCACGGTAATTAGAACTCTAGAGCACAAAGTATAATCTTATAAAGTGGTTTATAATAAATAGAAAGGAAAAATAGTGTAGAAACAAAAGCGCTAACTTTATTCGCTTAAAGCACTACTTAACATTTCCGAAAAGCACTGTAATTAGAAGTCTAGAGCACAAAGTATAATCTTATAAAGTGTTTTATAATAAATGTAAAGGAAAAACAATGAAGAAACAAAAGTGGTAACTTTGTTCCCTTAAAGCACTATTTAACATAAATGAAAGGTACTGTAATTAGAAGTCTAGAGCACAAAGTATAATCTTATGAAGTGCTTTATAATAAATAGAATGGAAACACAATAAACAACCAAAAGTGCTAACTTTATTCCCTTAAAGAACTATTTAACATACACCAAAAGCACTGTAATTAGAAGTCTAGAGCACAAAGTATAATCTTATAAAATGCTTTATAATAAACAGAAAGGAAATACAGTGAAGAAA
The DNA here is from genome assembly GCF_009805555.1 of Andrographis paniculata. NCBI lineage: Eukaryota > Viridiplantae > Streptophyta > Magnoliopsida > Lamiales > Acanthaceae > Andrographis > Andrographis paniculata. Next base: position 25,678 of record NW_026137542.1, on the reverse strand, counting down.
AAAAGCGCTAACTTTATTCCCTTAGAGCACTATTTAACATATGCGAAAAGCACTGTAATTAGAACTCCAGAGCACAAAGTATAACCTTATAAAAGGCTTTACAATAAATAGGAAGGAAAAGCATTGAATAAACAAAAGCGCTAACTTTATTCCCTTAAAGCACTATATAACATATACGAAAATCACTGTAATTAGAACTATAGAGCACAAACTATAGTCTTATAAAGTCCTTTATAATAAATAGAAAGGAAAAAAAATAAACAACCAAAAGTGCTAACTTTATTCCCTTAAAGAACTATTTAACATACACGAAAAGCACTGTAATTAGAAGTCTAGTGCACAAAGTATAATCTTATAAAGTATTTTATAATAAATAGAAAGGAAAAACAGTGAAGATACAAAAGCGCTAACTTTATTCCCTTAAGCACTATAAACATATACGAATAGAACTGTAATTGGAACTATAGAGCACAAAGTATAATCTTATAAAGTGGTTTATAATAAATACAAAGGAAAACAGTGTAGAAACAAAAGCGCTAACTTTATTCCCTTAAAGCACTATTTAACATATACAAGAACCACTGTAATTAGAAGTCTAGAGTACAATGTAAAATCTTATAAAGTTCTTTATAATTAATAGAAAGGAAAAACAGTGAAGAAACAAAAGTGGTAACTTTTTTCCTTAAAGAACTATTTAACATACACGAAAAGCACTGTAATTAGAACTCTAGAAGACAAAGTATATTCTTATAAGTGAATTATAATAAATAGAAAGGAAAAACAGTGAATAAAAAAAAGCGCTAACTTTATTCCCTTAAAGCACTATTTAGCATACACGAAAAGCACTGTAATTTTCTGTCTAGAGAACGAAGTATAATATTATGAAATGCTTTATAATAAATAGAAAGCAAAAACAGTGAAGAAAAAAAAGCGCTAACTTTATTCCCTTAACGCACTATTTAACATATGCGAAAAGCAACGTAATTAAAACTCTAGAGCACAAAGTATAGTCTTATAAAGTGCTTATAATACATAGAAAGGAAAAACAGTAAAGAAACAAAAGTGCAAACTTTATTCCCTTAAAGATTTATTTAAAACATAAATGAAAAGCACTGTAATTAGAAGTTTAGAGCACAAAGTATAATCTTATAAAGTGCTTTATAATAGATAGATAGGAAAAACAGTGAAGAAAAAAAGTGCTAACTTTATTCTCTAAAGCATTATTTAACAAATGCGAAAAGCACTGTAGTTAGAACTCTAGAGCACAAAGTATAATCTTCTAAAATGCTTTATAATAAATAGGAAGGAAAAGCATTGAAGAAACAAAAGCGCTAAATTTATTCCCTTAAAGCACTATATAACATATACAAAAAGCACTGTAATTAGAACTATAGAGCACAAACTATAGTCTTATAAAGTGATTTATAATAAATAGAATGGAAAAACAATAAACAACCAAAAGTGCTAACTTTATTCCCTTAAAGAACTATTTAACATACACGAAAAGCACTGTAATTAGAAGTCTAGTGCACAAAGTATAATTTTATAAAGTGCTTTATAATAAATAGAAAGGAAAAACAGTGAAGATACAAAAGCGCTAACTTTATTCCCTTAGCGCACTATTTAACATATGCGAAAAGCAATGTAATTAAAACTCTCGAGCACAAAGTATAGTCTTATAAAGTGCTTATAATACATAGAAAGGAAAAACAGTAAAGAAACAAAAGTGCAAACTTTATTCCCTTAAAGATTTATTTAACATAAATGAAAAGCACTGTAATTAGAAGTTTAGAGCACAAAGTATAATCTTATAAAGTGCTATATAATAGATAGAAAGGAAAAACAGTGAAGAAAAAAAGTGCTAACTTTATTCCCTAAAAGTATTATTTAACAAATGCGAAAAGCACTGTAGTTAGAACTCTAGAGCACAAAGTATAATCTTCTAAAATGCTTTATAATAAATAGGAAGGAAAAGCATTGAAGAAACAAAAGCGCTAAATTTATTCCCTTAAAGCACTATATAACATATACAAAAAGCATTGTAATTAGAACTATAGAGCACAAACTATAGTCTTATAAAATGCTTTATAATAAATAGAATGGAAAAACAATAAACAACCAAAAGTGCTAACTTTATTCCCTTAAAGAACTATTTAACATACACGAAAAGCACTGTAATTAGAAGTCTAGTGCACAAACTATAATCTCATAAAGTGCTTTATAATAAATAGAAAGGAAAAACAGTGAAGATACAAAAGCGCTAACTTTATTCCCATAGCGCACTATTTAACATATGCGAAAAGCAATGTAATTAAAATTCTCGAGCACAAAGTATAGTCTTATAAAGTGCTTATAATACATAGAAAGGAAAAACAGTAAAGAAACAAAAGTGCAAACTTTATTCCCTTAAAGATTTATTTAACATAAATGAAAAGCACTGTAATTAGAAGTTTAGAGCACAAAGTATAATCTTATAAAGGGCTATATAATAGATAGAAAGGAAAAACAGTGAAGAAAAAAAGTGCTAACTTTATTCCCTAAAAGCATTATTTAACAAATGCGAAAAGCACTGTAGTTAGAACTCTAGAGCACAAAGTATAATCTTCTAAAATGCTTTATAATAAATAGAAAGGAAAAATAGTGAAGAAAAAAAGCGCTAACTTCATTCCCTTAAAGCACTATTTAACATATACGAAAAGCACTGTAATTAGAACTCTAGAGCACAAACTAAAGTCTTATAAAGTGCTTTATAATAAATAGAAAGGGAAAACAATAAACAAACAAAAGTGCTAACTTTATTCCCTTAAAGAACTATTTAACATACACGAAAAACAGTATAATTAGAAGTCTAGAGCACAAAGTATAATCTTATAAAGTGCTTTATAATAAATAGAAAGGAAAAACAGTGAAGATACAAAAGCGGTAACTTTATTCCCATAAAGCACTATTTAACATATACGAAAAGTATTGTAATAAGAACTCTAGATCACTAAGTATAATCTTATAAAGTGCTTTATAATAAATAGAAAAGAAAAACAGTGAAGAAAAAAGCGCTAACTTTATTCCCTTAAAGTACTATTTAACATATGCGAAAAGCATTGTAATTAGAACTCTAGAGCACTAAGTATAATCTTATAAAGTGCTTTATAATAAATAGAAAGGAAAAACAGTGAAGAAAAAAAGCGCAAACTTTATTCCCTTAAATCACTATTTAACATATACGAAAAGCACTGTAATTAGAACTCTAGAGCGCAAACTAAAGTCTTATAAAGTGGTTTATAATAAATAGAAAGGAAAAACAATAAAAAAACAAAAGTGCTAAGTTTATTCCCTTAAAGAACTATTTAACATACACGAAAAGCACTATAATTAGAAGTCTAGAGCACAAAGTATAATCTTATAAACTGCTTTATAATAAATAGAATGGAAAAACCGTGAAGAAACAAAAGTGCTAACTTTATTCCCTTAAAGCACTATTTAAAATACACGAAAAGCACTGTAATTTTCTATCTAGAGAATAAAGTATAATCTTATGAAGTGCTTTATAATAAATAGAAAGGAAAAACACTGAAGAAACAAAAGTGCTAAATTTATTCCCTTAAAGCACTATTTAACATATAAGAAAACAACTTTAATTAGAACCCTAAAGCACAAAGTATAATCTTATAAAGTGCTTTATAATAAATAGAAAGGAAAAACAGTGAAGAAAAAAAGCGCTAACTTTATTCCCTTAAAGCACTATTAAACATATGCGAGAAGCACTGTAATTAGAACTCTAAAGGACAAAGTATAATCTTATAAAATGCTTTATAATAAATATTAAGGAAAAGCATTGATGAAACAAAAGTGCTTAATTTATTCCCCTAAAGCTATATTTAACATATACGAAAAGCACTGTAATTAGAACTCTAGAGCAAAAACTATAGTCTTATAAAGTGCTTTATAATACATAGAAAGGAAAAACAGTAAAGAAACAAAAGCGTAAACTTTATTCCCTTAAAGAACTATTTAACATACATGAAAAACATTGTAATTAGAAGTTTAGAGCACAAAGTTTAATGTTTATAAAATGCTTTATAATAAATAGAAAGGAAAAGCATTGAAGAAACAAAAGCACTAACTTTATTCCCTTGAAGCACTATTTAATATATACGAAAAGCATTGTTATTAGAACTCTAGAGCGCAAACTATAGTCTTATAAAGTGCTTTACAATAAAAAGAAAGGAAAGACAATAAACAAACAAAAGCGCTAACTTTATTCCCTTAACGCGCTATTTAACATATGTGAAAAGCACTGTAATTAGAAGTCTGGAGCACAAAGTAAAATCTTATAAAGTGCTTTATAATAAATAGAAAGGAAAAACAGTGAAGATACAAAAGCGCTAACTTTATTCCCTTAAAGCACTATTTAACATATACGAAAAGCACTGTAATTGGAATTATAGAGCACAAAGTATAATACTATAAAGTGGTTTATAATAAATACAAAGAAAAAACTGTGTACAAACAAAAGCGCTAACTTTATTCCCTTAAAGCACTATTTAACATACATGAAAATCACTGTAATTAGAAGTCTAGAGCACAAAGTATAATCTTATAAAGTTCTTTACAATAAATAGAAAGGAAAAACAGAGAAGAAAAAAAAGTGCTAACTTTATTCTCTTACAGATCTATTTAACATATAAGAAAAGCACTTTAATTAGAACCTAGAGCACAAAGTACAATGTTATAAAGTGCTGTATAATAAATAGAAGGGAAAAACAGTGTAGATACAAAAGCGTTAACTTTATCTCCTTAAAAGAGTATTTAACATATACGAAAAGACCTGTAATTAACTCTAGAGCACAAAGTATAATCGTATAAATTGCTTTATAATAAATAGAAAGGAAAAACAGTGAAGAAACAAAAGCGCTAAGTTTATTCCCTTAAAGCACTATTTAACATATACGAAAAGCAGTGTAATTGGAACTCTAGAACAAACTATAGTCTTATAAAGTGCTTTACAATACATAGAAAGGAAAAACACTAAAGAAACAAAAGTGCTAACTTTATTTCCTTAAAGCACTATTTAACATATAAGAAAAGCACTTTAATTAGAAATCTAGAGCACAAAGCATAATCTTATAAAGTGCTTTATAATAAATAAAAAGGAAAAACAGTGAAGAAAAAAAGCGCTAACTTTATTCCCTTAAAGCGCTATTTAACATACACGAAAAGCACTGTAATTAGAAGTCTAGAGCACAGAGTATAATCTTGCAAAGTGCTTTATAATAAATAAAAAAGAAAAGCATTCATCAAACAAAAGTGATAACTTTATTCCCCTAAAGCACTATTTAACATATACGAAAAGCATTGTAATAAGAACTCTAGAGCACAAACTATAGTCTTATAAAGTGCTTCATAATACATAGAAAGGAAAAACAGTAAAGAAACAAAAGCGCAAACTCTAATCCCTTAAAGAACTATTTAACATACATGAAAAGCACTGTGATTAGAAGTCTAGAGCACAAAGTATAATCTTATAAAGTTCTTTATAATAAATAGAAAGGAAAAACAGAGAAGAAACAAAAGTGCTAACTTTATTCTCTTAAAGATCTATTTAACATATAAGAAAAGCACTTTAATTAGAACCTAGAGCACAAAGTACAATGTTATAAAGTGTTGTATAATAAATAGAAAGGAAAAAACAGTGTAGATACAAAAGCGTTAACTTTATCTCCTTAAAAGAGTATTTAACATATACGAAAAGACCTGTAATTAACTCTAGAGCACAAAGTATAATCGTATAAATTGCTTTATAATAAATAGAAAGCAAAAACAGTGAAGAAACAAAAGCGCTAAGTTTATTCCCTTAAAGCACTATTTAACATATACGAAAAGCAGTGTAATTGGAACTCTAGAACAAACTATAGTCTTATAAAGTGCTTTACAATACATAGAAAGGAAAAACAGTAAAGAAACAAAAGTGCAAACTTAATTTCCTTAAAGAACTATTTAACATACATGAAAAGCACTGTAATTAGAAATTTAGAGCACGAAGTATAATCTCATAAAGTGCTCTATAATAAATAGAAAGGAAAAACAGTGAAGAAATAAAAGTGCTAACTTTATTCCCTTAAAGCACTATTTAACATACACGAAAAGCACTGTAATTAGAAGTCTAGAGCACAGAGTATAATCTTGCAAAGTGCTTTATAATAAATAAAAAGGAAAAGCATTGATCAAACAAAAGTGCTAACTTTATTCCCCTAAAGCAGTATTTAACATATATGAAAAGCATTGTAATAAGAACTCTAGAGCACAAACTATAGTCTTATAAAGTGCTTCATAATACATAGAAAGGAAAAACGGTAAAGAAACAAAAGCGCAAACTTTAATCCCTTAAAGAACTATTTAACATACATGAAAAGCACTGTGATTAGAAGTCTAGAGCACAAAGTATAATCTTATAAAGTTCTTTATAATAAACAGAAAGGAAAAACAGAGAAGAAACAAAAGTGCTAACTTTATTCTCTTAAAGATCTATTTAACATTTAAGAAAAGCACTTTAATTAGAACCTAGAGCACAAAGTACAATGTTATAAAGTGTTGTATAATAAATAGAAAGGAAAAACAGTGTAGATACAAAAGCGTTAACTTTATCTCCTTAAAAGAGTATTTAACATATACGAAAAGACATGTAATTAACTCTAGAGCACAAAGTATAATCGTATAAATTGCTTTATAATAAATAGAAAGGAAAAACAGTGACGAAACAAAAGCGCTAAGTTTATTCCCTTAAAGCACTATTTAACATATACGAAAAGCACTGTAATTGGAACTCTAGAACAAACTATAGTCTTATAAAGTGCTTTATAATACATAGAAAGGAAAAACAGTAAAGAAACAAAAGTGCAAACTTTATTTCCTTAAAGAACTATTTAACATACATGAAAAGCACTGTAATTAGAAATTTAGAGCACGAAGTATAATCTCATAAAGTGCTCTATAATAAATAGAAAGGAAAAACAGTGAAGAAATAAAAGTGCTAACTTTATTCCCTTAAAGTACTATTTAACATACACGAAAAGCACTGTAATTAGAAGTCTAGAGCACAGAGTATAATCTTGCAAAGTGCTTTATAATAAATAAAAAGGAAAAGCATTGATCAAACAAAAGTGCTAACTTTATTCCCCTAAAGCAGTATTTAACATATATGAAAAGCATTGTAATAAGAACTCTAGAGCACAAACTATAGTCTTATAAAGTGCTTCATAATACATAGAAAGGAAAAACGGTAAAGAAACAAAAGCGCAAACTTTAATCCCTTAAAGAACTATTTAACATACATGAAAAGCACTGTGATTAGAAGTCTAGAGCACAAAGTATAATCTTATAAAGTTCTTTATAATAAACAGAAAGGAAAAACAGAGAAGAAACAAAAGTGCTAACTTTATTCTCTTAAAGATCTATTTAACATTTAAGAAAAGCACTTTAATTAGAACCTAGAGCACAAAGTACAATGTTATAAAGTGTTGTATAATAAATAGAAAGGAAAAACAGTGTAGATACAAAAGCGTTAACTTTATCTCCTTAAAAGAGTATTTAACATATACGAAAAGACATGTAATTAACTCTAGAGCACAAAGTATAATCGTATAAATTGCTTTATAATAAATAGAAAGGAAAAACAGTGACGAAACAAAAGCGCTAAGTTTATTCCCTTAAAGCACTATTTAACATATACGAAAAGCACTGTAATTGGAACTCTAGAACAAACTATAGTCTTATAAAGTGCTTTATAATACATAGAAAGGAAAAACAGTAAAGAAACAAAAGTGCAAACTTTATTTCCTTAAAGAACTATTTAACATACATGAAAAGCACTGTAATTAGAAATTTAGAGCACAAAGTATAATCTCATAAAGTGCTCTATAATAAATAGAAAGGAAAAACAGTGAAGAAACAAAAGTGCTAACTTTATTCCCTTAAAGCACTATTTAACATATAAGAAAAGCACTTTAATTAGAAATCTAGAGCACAAAGTATAATCTTATATGGTGCTTTATAATAAATAAAAAGTAAAAACAGTGAAGAAACTAAAGTGCTAACTTTATTCCCTTAAAGCACTATTTAACATATAAGAAAAGCACTTTAATTAGAAATCTAGAGCACAAAGCATAATCTTATAAAGTGCTTTATAATAAATAAAAAGGAAAAACAGTGAAGAAAAAAAACGCTAACTTTATTCCCTTAAAGCGCTATTTAACATACATGAAAAGCACTGTAATTAGAAGTCTAGAGCACAGAGTATAATCTTGCAATGTGCTTTATAATAAATAAAAAGGAAAAGCATTGATCAAACAAAAGTGCTAACTTTATTCCCTTAAAGCACTATTTAACATATACGAAAAGCATTGTAATAAGAACTCTAGAGCACAAACTATAGTCTTGTAAAGTGCTTCATAATACATAGAAAGGAAAAACAGTAAAGAAACAAAAGCGCAAACTTTAATCCCTTAAAGAACTATTTAACATACATGAAAAGCACTGTGATTAGAAGTCTAGAGCACAAAGTATAATCTTATAAAGTTCTTTATAATAAATAGAAAGGAAAAACAGAGAAGAAACAAAAGTGCTAACTTTATTCTCTTAAAGATCTATTTAACATATAAGAAAAGCACTTTAATTAGAACCTAGAGCACAAAGTACAATGTTATAAAGTGTTGTATAATAAATAGAAAGGAAAAACAGTGTAGATACAAAAGCGTTAACTTTATCTCCTTAAAAGAGTATTTAACATATACGAAAAGACCTGTAATTAACTCTAGAGCACAAAGTATAATCGTATAAATTGCTTTATAATAAATAGAAAGGAAAAACAGTGACGAAACAAAAGCGCTAAGTTTATTCCCTTAAAGCACTATTTAACATATACGAAAAGCACTGTAATTGGAACTCTAGAACAAACTATAGTCTTATAAAGTGTTTTATAATACATAGAAAGGAAAAACAGTAAAGAAACAAAAGTGCAAACTTTATTTCCTTAAAGAACTATTTAACATACATGAAAAGCACTGTAATTAGAAATTTAGAGCACAAAGTATAATCTCATAAAGTGCTCTATAATAAATAGAAAGGAAAAACAGTGAAGAAACAAAAGTGCTAACTTTATTCCCATAAAGCACTATTTAACATATAAGAAAAGCACTTTAATTAGAAATTTAGAGCACAAAGTATAATCTTATATGGTGCTTTATAATAAATAAAAAGTAAAAACAGTGAAGAAACTAAAGTGCTAACTTTATTCCCTTAAAGCACTATTTAACATATAAGAAAAGCACTTTAATTAGAAATCTAGAGCACAAAGCATAATCTTATAAAGTGCTTTATAATAAATAAAAAGGAAAAACAGTGAAGAAAAAAAGCGCTAACTTTATTCCCTTAAAGCGCTATTTAACATACATGAAAAGCACTGTAATTAGAAGTCTAGAGCACAGAGTATAATCTTCCAATGTGCTTTATAATAAATAAAAAGGAAAAGCATTGATCAAACAAAAGTGCTAACTTTATTCCCCTAAAGCACTATTTAACATATACGAAAAGCATTGTAATAAGAACTCTAGAGCACAAACTATAGTCTTATAAAGTTCTTTATAATAAATAGAAAGGAAAAACAGAGAAGAAACAAAAGTGCTAACTTTATTCTCTTAAAGATCTATTTAACATTTAAGAAAAGCACTTTAATTAGAACCTAGAGCACAAAGTACAATGTTATAAAGTGCTGTATAATAAATAGAAAGGAAAAACAGTGTAGATACAAAAGCGTTAACTTTATCTCCTTAAAAGAGTATTTAACATATACGAAAAGACCTGTAATTAACTCTAGAGCACAAAGTATAATCGTATAAATTGCTTTATAATAAATAGAAAGGAAAAACAGTGAAGAAACAAAAGCGCTAAGTTTATTCCCTTAAAGCACTATTTAACATATACGAAAAGCACTGTAATTGGAACTCTAGAACAAACTATAGTCTTATAAAGTGCTTTATAATACATAGAAAGGAAAAACAGTAAAGAAACAAAAGTGCAAACTTTATTTCCTTAAAGAACTATTTAACATACATGAAAAGCACTGTAATTAGAAATTTAGAGCACAAAGTATAATCGTATAAATTGCTTTATAATAAATAGAAAGGAAAAACAGTGAAGAAACAAAAGCGCTAACTTTATTACCTTAAAGCACTATTTAACATATACGAAAAGCACTGTAATTGGAACTCTAGAACAAACTATAGTCTTATAAAGTGCTTTACAATACATAGAAAGGAAAAACAGTAAAGAAACAAAAGTGCAAACTTAATTTCCTTAAAGAACTATTTAACATACATGAAAAACACTGTAATTAGAAATTTAGAGCACGAAGTATAATCTCATAAAGTGCTCTATAATAAATAGAAAGGAAAAACAGTGAAGAAATAAAAGTGCTAACTTTATTCCCTTAAAGCACTATTTAACATACACGAAAAGCACTGTAATTAGAAGTCTAGAGCACAGAGTATAATCTTGCAAAGTGCTTTATAATAAATAAAAAGGAAAAGCATTGATCAAACAAAAGTGCTAACATTATTCCCCTAAAGCACTATTTAACATATACGAAAAGCATTGTAATAAGAACTCTAGAGCACAAACTATAGTCTTATAAAGTGCTTCATAATACATAGAAAGGAAAAACTGTAAAGAAACAAAAGCGCAAACTTTAATCCCTTAAAGAACTATTTAACAAACATGAAAAGCACTGTGATTAGAAGTCTAGAGCACAAAGTATAATCTTATAAAGTTCTTTATAATAAATAGAAAGGAAAAACAGAGAAGAAACAAAAGTGCTAACTTTATTCTCTTAAAGATCTATTTAACATATAAGAAAAGCACTTTAATTAGAACCTAGAGAACAAAGTATAATGTTATAAAGTGTTGTATAATAAATAGAAAGGAAAAAACAGTGTAGATACACAAGCGTTAACTTTATCTCCTTAAAAGAGTATTTAACATATACGAAAAGACCTGTAATTAACTCTAGAGCACAAAGTATAATCGTATAAATTGCTTTATAATTAATAGAGAGGAAAAACAGTGAAGAAACAAAAGCGCTAAGTTTATTCCCTTAAATCACTATTTAACATATACGAAAAGCAGTGTAATTGGAACTCTAGAACAAACTATAGTCTTATAAAGTGCTTTACAATACATAGAAATGAAAAACAGTAAAGAAACAAAAGTGCAAACTTTATTTCCTTAAAGAACTATTTAACATACATGAAAAGCACTGTAATTAGAAATTTAGAGCACAAAGTATAATCTCATAAAGTGCTCTATAATAAATAGAAAGGAAAAACAGTGAAGAAATAAAAGTGCTAACTTTATTCCCTTAAAGCACTATTTAACATACACGAAAAGCACTGTAATTAGAAGTCTAGAGCACAGAGTATAATCTTGCAAAGTGCTTTATAATAAATAAAAAGGAAAAGCATTGATCAAACAAAAGTGCTAACTTTATTCCCCTAAAGCACTATTTAACATATACGAAAAGCATTGTAATAAGAACTCTAGAGCACAAACTATAGTCTTATAAACTGCTTCATAATACATAGAAAGGAAAAACAGTAAAGAAACAAAAGCGCAAACTTTAATCCCTTAAAGAACTATTTAACATACATGAAAAGCACTGTGATTAGAAGTCTAGAGCACAAAGTATAATCTTATAAAGTTCTTTATAATAAATAGAAAGGAAAAACAGAGAAGAAACAAAACTGCTAACTTTATTCTCTTAAAGATCTATTTAACATATAAGAAAAGCACTTTAATTAGAACCTAGAACACAAACTACAATGTTATAAAGTGCTGTATAATAAATAGAAAGGAAAAACAGTGTAGATACAAAAGCGTTAACTTTATCTCCTTAAAAGAGTATTTAACATATACGAAAAGACATGTAATTAACTCTAGAGCACAAAGTATAATCGGATAAATTGCTTTATAATAAATAGAAAGGAAAAACAGTGAAGAAACAAAAGCGCTAAGTTTATTCCCTTAAAGCACTATTTAACATATACGAAAAGCACTGTAATTGGAACTCTAGAACAAACTATAGTCTTATAAAGTGCTTTATAATACATAGAAAGGAAAAACAGTAAAGAAACAAAAGTGCAAACTTTATTTCCTTAAAGAACTACTTAACGTATATGAAAAGCACTGTAATTAGAAATTTAGAGCACAAAGTATAATCTCATAAAGTGCTCTATAATAAATAGAAAGGAAAAACAGTGAAGATACAAAAGTGCTAACTTTATTCCCTTAAAGCACTATTTAACATATAAGAAAAGCACTGTAATTAGAAATCTAGAGCACAAAGTATAATCTTATATGGTGCTTTGTAATAAATAAAAACTAAAAACAGTGAAGAAACAGAAGTGCTAACTTTATTCCCTTAAAGCACTATTTAACATATAAGAAAAGCACTTTAATTAGAAATCTAGAGCACAAAGCATAATCTTATAAAGTGCTTTATAATAAATAAAAAGGAAAAACAGTGAAGAAAAAAAGCGCTAACTTTATTCCCTTAAAGCACTATTTAACATACACGAAAAGCACTGTAATTAGAAGTCTAGAGCACAGAGTATAATCTTGCAAAGTGCTGTATAATAAATAAAAAGGAAAAGGATTGATCAAACAAAAGTGCTAACTTTATTCCCCTAATGCACTATTTAACATATACGAAAAGCATTGTAATTAGAACTCTAGAGCCCAAACTATAGTCTTATAAAGTGCTTCATAATACATAGAAAGGAAAAACAGTAAAGAAACAAAAGCGCAAACTTTAATCCCTTAAAGAACTATTTAACATACATGAAAAGCACTGTGATTAGAAGTCTAGAGCACAAAGTATAATCTTATAAAGTTCTTTATAATAAATAGAAATGAAAAACAGAGAAGAAACAAAAGTGCTAACTTTATTCTCTTAAAGCTCTATTTAACATATAAGAAAAGCACTTTAATTAGAAGTCTAGAGCACTAAGTATAATCTTATAAAGTGCTTTATAATAAATAGAAAGGAAAAACAATGTACATACAAAAGCGTTAACTTCATTTCCTTAAAGAACTATTTAACATATACGAAAAGCACTGTAATTAGAACTCTAGAGCACAAAGTATAATCTTATTAAGTGATTTATAATAAATAGAAAGGAAAAACAGTGAAGAAAAAAAAGTGCTAACTTTATTCCCTTAAAGCACTATATAACATATAAGAAAAGCAATTTAATTTGAACTCTAGAGCACTAAGTATAATCTTATAAAGTGCTTTATAATAAATAGAAAGGAAAAACAATGTACATACAAAAGCGTTAACTTTATTTCCTTAAAGAACTATTTAACATACACGAAAAGACCTGTAACTTTCTGTCTAGAGCACAAAGTATAATCTTATAAAGTGCTTTATAATAAAAAGAAAGGAAAAACAGTTAAGAAACAAAAGCGCTAACTTTATTCCCATAGCGCACTATTTAACATATGCGAAAAACACTGTAATTAGATCTTTAGAGCACAAAGTATAAGCTTATAAAGTGCTTTATAATGAATAGAAAGGAAAAATAGTGAAGAAAAAAAGCGCCAACTTTATTCCCTTAAAGCACTATTTAACATATACGAAAAGCACTGTAATTAGAACTCTCGAGCACAAACTATAGTCTTATAAAGTGCTTTATAATAAATAGAAAGGAAAAACAATAAACAAACAAAAGTGCTACCTTTATTCCCTTAAAGAACTATTTAACAACATGAGAAGCACTGTAATTAGAACTCTAGAGCACAAAGTATAATCATATAAAGTGCTTTATAACAAATAGAAAGGAAAAACAGTGAAGATACAAAAGCGCTAACTTTATTCCCTTAAAGAACTATTTAACATACACGAAAAACACTATAATTAGAAGTCTAGAGCACAAAGTATAATCTTATAACGTGCTTTATAATAAATAGAAAGGAAAACAGTGAAGATACAAAAGCGCAAACTTTATTCCCTTAAAGCACTATTTAACATATGCGAAAAGCACTGTAATTAGAACTCTAGTGCACAAACTATAGTCTGATAAAGTGCTTTATAATAAATAAAAAAGAAAAACAGTAAACAAACAAAAGTGCTAACTTTATTCCCTTAAAGCACTATTTAACATATACGAAAAGCACTGTAATTAGAACTCTAGAGCACAAACTATAGTCTTATAAAGTGATTTACAATAAATAGAAAGGAAAAACAATAAACAAACAAAAGTGCTAACTTTATTCCCACAAAGAACTATTTAACATACACGAAAAACACTATAATTAGAAGTCTAGAGCACAAAGTATAATCTTATAACGTGCTTTATAATAAATAGAAGGGAAAAACAGTGAAGATACAAAAGCGCTAACTTTATTCCCTTAAAACACTATTTAACATATGCGAAAAGCACTGTAATTAGAACTCTAGAGCACAAAGTATAATCTTATAAAGTGCTTTATAATAAATAGAAAGGAAAAACAGTGAAAAACGAAAGTGCTAACTTTATTCTCTTAAAGCACTATTTCACATATAAGAAAAGCACTATAATTAGAACTCTAGAGCACTAAGTATAATCTTATAAAGTGCTTTATAATAAATAGAAAGGAAAAACAATCTACATACAAAAGCGTTAACTTTATTTCCTTAAAGCACTATTTAACATACGCGAAAAAACCTGCAATTTTCTGTTTAGAGTACAAAGTATAATTTTATAAAATGCTTTATAATAAATAGAAAGGAAAAGCATTAAAGAAACAAAAGCGGAAACTTTATTCCCTTAAAGCACTATTTAACATATACGAAAAGCACTGTAATTAGAACTCTAGAGCACAAACTATAGTCTTATAAAGTGCTTTATAATAAATATAAAGGAAAAACAATAAACAAACAAAAGCGCTAACTTTATTCCCTTAACGCACTATTTAACATATGTGAAAAGCACTGTAATTAGAAGTCTAGAGCACAAAGTAAAATCTTATAAAGTGCTTTATAATAAATAGAAAGGAAAAACAGTAAAGATACAAAAGCGCTAACTTTATTCCCTTAAAGCACTATTTAACATATACGAAAAGCACTGTAATTGGAACTATAGAGCACAAAGTATAATATCATAAAGTGGTTTATAATAAATACAAAGGAAAAACTGTGTAGAAACAAAATCACTAACTTTATTCCCTTAAAGCACTATTTAACATATACGAAAAGCACCGTAATTAGAAGTCTAGAGCACAAAGTATAATCTTATAAAGTGCTTTATAAAACAGAAATGAAAAACAGTGAAGAAAAAAAATGCTAACTTTTTTCCTTAAAGAACTATTTAACATACACGAAAAGCACTGTAATTAGAACTCTAGAATACAAAGTATAATCTTATAAGTGCATTATAATAAATAGAAAGGAAAAACAGTGAAGAAAAAAAAAGGTAACTTTATTCCCTGAAAGCACTATTTAACATATGCGAAAAGCACTGTAATTAGAACTCTAGAGCACAAAGTATAATCTTCTAAAATGCTTTATAATAAATAGAAAGGAAAAGGCATTGATGAAACAAAAGCGCTAACTTTATTCCCTTAAAGCACTATTTAACATATACGAAAAGCACTGTAGTTAGAACTCTCGAAGACAAACTATAGTTTTATAAAGTGCTTTATAATACATAGAAAGGAAAAACAGTAAAGAAACAAAAGTGCAAACTTTATTCCCTTAAAGAACTATTTAACATACATGAAAAGCACTGTAATTAAAAGTTTAGAGCACAAAGTATAATTTTATAAAATGCTTTACAATAAATAGAAAGGAAAAGCATTGAAGAAACAAAAGTGCTAACTTTATTCCCTTAAAGCCCTACTTAACATATACGAAAAGCACTGTAATTGGAACTATAGAGCACAAAGTATATTATTATAGAGTGGTTTATAATAAATACAAAGGAAAAACTATGTAGAAACAAAAGCGCTAACTTTATTCCCTTAAAGCACTATTTAACATACATGGAAAGCACTGTAATTAGAAGTCTAGAGCACAAAGTATAATCTTATAAAGTTCTTTATAATAAATAGAAAGGAAAAACAGTGAAAAAACAAAAGTGCTAACTTTATTCTCTTAATGCACTATTTAACATATAAAAAAAGCACTTTAATTAGAACTCTAGAGCACAAAGTACAATGTTATAAAGTGCTGTATAATAAATACAAAGGAAAAACAATGTAGATACAAAAGAGTTAACTTTATTTTCTTAATGCAGTATTTAACATATACGAAAAGACTTGTAATTAACTCTAGAGCATAAAGTATAATCTTATAAAGTGCTTTATAATAAATAGAAAGGAAAAACAGTGAAGAAACAAAAGCGCTAACTTTATTCCCTTGAAGCACTATTTAACATATACGAAAAGCACTGTAATTGGGACTTTTGAGAACAAACTATAGTCTTATAAAATGCTTTATAATACATAGAAAGGAAAAATAGTAAAGAAACAAAAGTGCAAACTTTATTCCCTTAAAGCACTATTTAACAAACATGAAAAACACTGTAATTAGAAGTCTAGAGTACAAAGTATAATCTAATAAACTACTTTATAATAAATAGAAAGGAAAAACATTGAAGAAAAAAAGCGCTAACTTTATTCCGTTAACGCACTATTTAACATATGCGAAAAGCACTGTAATTAGAACTCTAGAGCATAAAGTATAATCTTATAAAGTGCTTTATAATAAATAGAAAGGAAAAACAGTGAAGAAAATAAAGCGCTAACTTTATTCCCTTAAAGCACTATTTAACATATGCGAAAAGCACTGTAATTAGAAGTCTAGAGCACAAAGTATAATCTTATAAACTGCCTTATAATAAAGGGAAAGGAAAAGCATTGAAGAAACAAAAGCGCTAACTTTATTCCCTGAAAGCACTATTTCGCATAAACGAAAAGGACTGTAATTAGAACTCTAGAGCACAAACTATAGTCTTATAAAGTGCGTTATAATACATGTAAAGGAAAAACAATAAAGAAACAAAAGTGTAGACTTTATTCCCTTAAAGAACTATTTAACATACATGAAAAGCACTGTAATTAGAAGTCTAGAGCAGAAAGTCTAATCTTATAAAGTGCTTTATAATAAATAAAAAGGAAAAACGGTGAAGAAAAAAAACGCTAACTTTATTCCCCTAACGCACTATTTAACATATGCGAAAAGCTCTGTAATTAGAACTCTAGAGCACTAAGTATAATATTATAAAATTCTTTATAGTACATAGAAAGGAAAAACAGTAAAGAAACAAAAGTGCAAACTTTATTCCCATAAAGAACTATTTAACATACATGAAAAGCACTGTAATTGGAACTATAGAGCACACAGTATAATCTTATAAAGTTGTTTATAATAAATACAAAGGAAAAAAAGTGTAGAAACAAAAGCGCTAACTTTATTCCCTTAACGCACTATTTAACATATTCGAAAAGCACTGTAATTAGAACTCTAGAGCACAAAGTATAATCTTATAAAGTGCTTCATAGTAAATAGAAACGAAAAACAGTGAAGAAAAAAAACGCTAACTTTATTCCCTTAAGGCACTATTTAATATATGCTAAAAGCTCTGTAATAAGAAGTCTAGAGCACAAAGTATAATCTTATAAAGTGCTTTATAATAAATAGAAAGGAAAAACAGTGAAGAAACAAAAGTGCTAACTTTATTCCCTTAAAGCACTATTTAACATACATGAAAAACACTATAATTAGAAGTCTAGAGCACATAGTATAATCTTATAAAGTGCTTTATAATAAATAGAAAGGAAAAACAGAGAAGAAAAAAAGCGCTAACTCTATTTCGTTAACGCACTATTTAACATTGCGAAAAGCACTGTAATTAGAACTCTAAAGCACAAAGTATAATCTTATAAAGAGCTTTATAATAAATAGAAAGGAAAAACAGTGAAGAAAATAAAGCGCTAACTTTATCCTCTTAAAGCACTATTTAACATACACGAAAAACACTGTAATTAGAGGTCTAGAGCACAGAGTATAATCTAATAAAGTGCTTTATAATAAATAAAAAGGAAAAACAGTGAAGAAACAAAAGTGCTAACTTTAATCCCTTAAAGCACTATTTAACATATAAGAAAAGCACTTTAATTAGAAATCTAGAGCACAAAGTATAATCTTATAAAGTGCTTTATAATAAATAAAAAGGAAAATCAGTGAAGAAAAAAAGCGCTAACTTTTTTCCCTTAAAGCACAATTAAGCATATGCGAAAAGCACTGTAATTAGAACTCTAAAGCACAAAGTATAATCTTATAAAATGCTTTATAATAAATAATAAGGAAAACCATTGATGAAACAAAAGTGCTAACTTTATTCCCTTAAAGCACTATTTAACGTATACGAAAAGCACTGTAATTAGAAATCTAGAGCACAAACTATAGTCTTATAAATGCTTTATAAAACATAGAAAGGAAAAACAGTAAAGAAACAAAAGTGCAAACTTTATTCCCTTAAAGAACTATTCAACATACATGAAAAGCATTGTATTTAGAAGTTTAGAGCACAAAGTATAATTTTATAAAATGCATTATAATAAATAGAAAGGAAAAGCATTGATGAAACAAAAGTGCTAACTTTATTCCCTTAAAGCACTATTTAACACATATGAAAAGCACTGTAATTAGAAATCTAGAGCACAAACTATAGTCTTATAAAGTGCTTTATAATACATAGAAAGGAAAAACAGTAAAGAAACAAAAGTGCAAACTTTATTCCCTTAAAGAACTATTTAACATACATGAAAAGCACTGTAATTAGACGTTTAGAGCACAAAGTATAATTTTATAAAATGCTTTATAATAAAAAGAAAGGAAAAGCATCGAAGAAAAAAAAGCGCTAAATTTATATCCTTAAAGAACTATTTAACATACATGAAAAGCACTGTAATTAGAAATCTAGAACACAAAGTATAATCTTATAAAGTGCTCTATAATAAATAGAAAGGAAAAACAGTGAAGAAACAAAAGTGCTAACTTTATTCCATTAAAGCACTATTTAACATATAAGAAAAGCACTGTAATTAGTACTCTAAAGCACAAAGTATAATCTTATAAAGTGCTTTATAATAAATAGAAAGGAAAAATAGTGAAGAAAAAAAACGCTAACTTTATTCCCTTAAAGCACTATTTAACATATGCGAAAAGCACTGTAATTAGAACTCTAGAGCATAAAGTATAATCCTATAAAATGCTTTATAATAAATAGAAAGGAAAAGCATCGAAGAAACAAAAGCGCAAACTTTAATCCCTTAAAGAACTATTTAACATACATGAAAAGCACTGTGATTAGAAGTCTAGAGCACAAAGTATAATCTTATAAAGTTCTTTATAATAAATAGAAATGAAAAACAGTGAAGAAACAAAAGTGCTAACTTTATTCTCTTAAAGCTCTATTTAACATATAAGAAAAGCACTTTAATTAGAAGTCTAGAGCACTAAGTATAATCTTATAAAGTGCTTTATAATAAATAGAAAGGAAAAACAATGTACATACAAAAGCGTTAACTTCATTTCCTTAAAGAACTATTTAACATATACGAAAAGCACTGTAATTAGAACTCTAGAGCACAAAGTATAATCTTATTAAGTGATTTATAATAAATAGAAAGGAAAAACAGTGAATAAACAAAAGTGCTAACTTTATTCCCTTAAAGCACTATTTAACATATAAGAAATCACTTTAATTAGAAGTCTAGAGCACTAAGTATAATCTTATAGAGTGCTTTATGATAAATAGAAAGGAAAAACAGTGAAGAAAAAAAGCGCTAACTTTATTCCCTTAAAGCCTTATTTAACATATGCGAAAAGCACTGTAATTAGAACTGTAGAGCACAAACTATAGTCTTATAAAGTGCATTATAATAAATTGAAAAGAAAAACAATAAACAAACAAAAGTGCTATCTTTATTCCCTTAAAGCACTATTTAACATATACGAAAAGCACTGTAATTAGAACTCTAGAGCAGAAACTCTAGTCTTATAAAGTGCATTTAAAAAGAAAGGCAAAACAAAGAAAGGAAAAACAATAAACAAACAAAAGTGCTAACTTTATTCCCTTAAAGAACTATTTAAAATACACGAAAAGCACTATAATTAGAAGTCTAGAGTACAAAGTATAATCTTATAAAGTGTTTTATAATAAATAGAAAGGAAAAAACAGTGAAGATACAAAAGCGCTAAATTTATTCCCTTAAAGCACTATATAACATATGCGAAAAGCACTGTAATTAAAATTCTAGAGCACAAAGTATAATCTTATAAAGTGCTTTATAATAAATAGAAAGGAAAAACAGTGAAGAAAAAAAAGTGCTAACTTTATTCCCTTAAAACACTATATAACATATAAGAAAAGCAATTTAATTTGAACTATAGAGCACTAAGTATAATCTTATAAAGTGCTTTATAATAAATAGAAAGGAAAAACAATGTACATACAAAAGCGTTAACTTTATTTCCTTAAAGAACTATTTAACATACACGAAAAGACCTGTAATTTTCTGTCTAGAGCACAAAGTATAATCTTATAAAGTGCTTTATAATAAAAAGAAAGGAAAAACAGTTAAGAAACAAAAGCGCTAACTTTATTCCCATAGCGCACTATTTAACATATGCGAAAAACACTGTAATTAGATCTTTAGAGCACAAAGTATAAGCTTATAAAGTGCTTTATAATGAATAGAAAGGACAAATAGTGAAGAAAAAAAGCGCCAACTTTATTCCCTTAAAGCACTATTTAACATATACGAAAAGCACTGTAATTAGAACTCTCGAGCACAAACTATAGTCTTATAAAGTGCTTTATAATAAATAGAAAGGAAAAAAAATAAACAAACAAAAGTGCTACCTTTATTCCCTTAAAGAACTATTTAACAACATGAGAAGCACTGTAATTAGAACTCTAGAGCACAAAGTATAATCATATAAAGTGCTTTATAATAAATAGAAAGGAAAAACAGTGAAGATACAAAAGCGCTAACTTTATTCCCTTAAAGAACTATTTAACATACACGAAAAACACTATAATTAGAAGTCTAGAGCACAAAGTATAATCTTATAACGTGCTTTATAATAAATAGAAAAGAAAACAGTGAAGATACAAAAGCGCAAACTTTATTCCCTTAAAGCACTATTTAACATATGCGAAAAGCACTGTAATTAGAACTCTAGTGCACAAACTATAGTCTGATAAAGTGCTTTATAATAAATAGAAAAGAAAAACAGTAAACAAACAAAAGTGCTAACTTTATTCCCTTAAAGCACTATTTAACATATACGAAAAGCACTATAATTAGAACTCTAGAGCACAAACTATAGTCTTATAAAGTGATTTACAATAAATAGAAAGGAAAAACAATAAACAAACAAAAGTGCTAACTTTATTCCCACAAAGAACTATTTAACATACACGAAAAACACTATAATTAGAAGTCTAGAGCACAAAGTATAATCTTATAACGTTCTTTATAATAAATAGAAAGGAAAAACAGTGAAGATACAAAAGCGCTAACTTTATTCCCTTAAAACACTATTTAACATATGCGAAAAGCACTGTAATTAGAACTCTAGAGCACAAAGTATAATCTTATAAAGTGCTTTATAATAAATAGAAAGGAAAAACAGTGAAAAAAAAAAAGTGCTAACTTTATTCTCTTAAAGCACTATTTCACATATAAGAAAAGAACTATAATTAGAACTCTAGAGCACTAAGTATAATCTTATAAAGTGCTTTATAATAAATAGAAAGGAAAAACAGTCTACATACAAAAGCGTTAACTTTATTTCCTTAAAGCACTATTTAACATACGCGAAAAAACCTGCAATTTTCTGTTTAGAGTACAAAGTATAATTTTATAAAATGCTTTATAATAAATAGAAAGGAAAGCATTAAAGAAACAAAAGCGGAAACTTTATTCCCTTAAAGCACTATTTAACATATACGAAAAGCACTGTAATTAGAACTCTAGAGCACAAACTATAGTCTTATAAAGTGCTTTATAATAATATAAAGGAAAACAATAAACAAACAAAAGCGCTAACTTTATTCCCTTAACGCACTATTTAACATATGTGAAAAGCACTGTAATTAGAAGTCTAGAGCACAAAGTAAAATCTTATAAAGTGCTTTATAATAAATAGAAAGGAAAAACAGTGAAGATACAAAAGCGCTAACTTTATTCCCTTAAAGCACTATTTAACATATACGAAAAGCACTGTAATTGGAACTATAGAGCACAAAGTATAATATCATAAAGTGGTTTATAATAAATACAAAGGAAAAACTGTGTAGAAACAAAAGCATAACTTTATTCCCTTAAAGCACTATTTAACATATACGAAAAGCACCGTAATTAGAAGTCTAGAGCACAAAGTATAATCTTATAAAGTGCTTTATAATAAACAGAAATGAAAAACAGTGAAGAAAAAAAATGCTAACTTTTTTCCTTAAAGAACTATTTAACATACACGAAAAGCACTGTAATTAGAACTCTAGAGCACAAACTATAGTCTTATAAAGTGATTTACAATAAATAGAAAGGAAAAACAATAAACAAACAAAAGTGCTAACTTTATTCCCACAAAGAACTATTTAACATACACGAAAAACACTATAATTAGAAGTCTAGAGCACAAAGTATAATCTTATAACGTGCTTTATAATAAATAGAAAGGAAAAACAGTACAGATGAAGATACAAAAGCGCTAACTTTATTCCCTTAAAACACTATTTAACATATGCGAAAAGCACTGTAATTAGAACTCTAGAGCACAAAGTATAATCTTATAAAGTGCTTTATAATAAATAGAAAGGAAAAACAGTGAAAAACAAAAGTGCTAACTTTATTCTCTTAAAGCACTATTTCACATATAAGAAAAGAACTATAATTAGAACTCTAGAGCACTAAGTATAATCTTATAAAGTGCTTTTTATAATAATAGAAAGGAAAAACAGTCTACATACAAAGCGTTAACTTTTTCCTTAAAGCACTATTTAACATACGCGAAAAAACCTGCAATTTTCTGTTTAGAGTACAAAGTATAATTTTATAAAATGCTTTATAATAAATAGAAAGGAAAAGCATTAAAGAAACAAAAGCGGAAACTTTATTCCCTTAAAGCACTATTTAACATATACGAAAAGCACTGTAATTAGAACTCTAGAGCACAAACTATAGTCTTATAAAGTGCTTTATAATAAATATAAAGGAAAAACAATAAACAAACAAAAGCGCTAACTTTATTCCCTTAACGCACTATTTAACATATGTGAAAAGCACTGAATTAGAAGTCTAGAGCAAAGTAAATAAATCTTATAAAGTGCTTTATAATAAATAGAAAGGAAAAACAGTGAAGATACAAAAGCGCTAACTTTATTCCCTTAAAGCACTATTAACATATACGAAAAGCACTGTAATTGGAACTATAGAGCACAAAGTATAATATCATAAAGTGGTTTATAATAAATACAAAGGAAAAACTGTGTAGAAACAAAAGCATAACTTTATTCCCTTAAAGCACTATTTAACATATACGAAAAGCACCGTAATTAGAAGTCTAGAGCACAAAGTATAATCTTATAAAGTGCTTTATAATAAACAGAAATGAAAAACAGTGAAGAAAAAAAATGCTAACTTTTTTCCTTAAAGAACTATTTAACATACACGAAAAGCACTGTAATTAGAACTCTAGAGCACAAACTATAGTCTTATAAAGTGATTTACAATAAATAGAAAGGAAAAACAATAAACAAACAAAAGTGCTAACTTTATTCCCACAAAGAACTATTTAACATACACGAAAAACACTATAATTAGAAGTCTAGAGCACAAAGTATAATCTTATAACGTGCTTTATAATAAATAGAAAGGAAAAACAGTGAAGATACAAAAGCGCTAACTTTATTCCCTTAAAACACTATTTAACATATGCGAAAAGCACTGTAATTAGAACTCTAGAGCACAAAGTATAATCTTATAAGTGCTTTATAATAAATAGAAAGGAAAAACAGTGAAAAACAAAAGTGCTAACTTTATTCTCTTAAAGCACTATTTCACATATAAGAAAAGAACTATAATTAGAACTCTAGAGCACTAAGTATAATCTTATAAATGCTTATAATAAATAGAAAGGAAAAACAGTCTACATACAAAAGCGTTAACTTTATTTCCTTAAAGCACTATTTAACATACGCGAAAAAACCTGCAATTTTCTGTTTAGAGTACAAAGTATAATTTATAAAATGCTTTATAATAAATAGAAAGAAAAGCATTAAAGAAACAAAAGCGGAAACTTTATTCCCTTAAAGCACTATTTAACATATACGAAAAGCACTGTAATTAGAACTCTAGAGCACAAACTATAGTCTTATAAAGTGCTTTATAATAAATATAAAGGAAAAACAATAAACAAACAAAAGCGCTAACTTTATTCCCTTAACGCACTATTTAACATATGTGAAAAGCACTGTAATTAGAAGTCTAGAGCACAAAGTAAAATCTTATAAAGTGCTTTATAATAAATAGAAAGGAAAAACAGTGAAGATACAAAAGCGCTAACTTTATTCCCTTAAAGCACTATTTAACATATACGAAAAGCACTGTAATTGGAACTATAGAGCACAAAGTATAATATCATAAAGTGGTTATAATAAATACAAAGGAAAAACTGTGTAGAAACAAAAGCATAACTTTATTCCCTTAAAGCACTATTTAACATATACGAAAAGCACCGTAATTAGAAGTCTAGAGCACAAAGTATAATCTTATAAAGTGCTTTATAATAAACAGAAATGAAAAACAGTGAAGAAAAAAAATGCTAACTTTTTTCCTTAAAGAACTATTTAACATACACGAAAAGCACTGTAATTAGAACTCTAGAGCACAAACTATAGTCTTATAAAGTGATTTACAATAAATAGAAAGGAAAAAACAATAAACAAACAAAAGTGCTAACTTTATTCCCACAAAGAACTATTTAACATACACGAAAAACACTATAATTAGAAGTCTAGAGCACAAAGTATAATCTTATAACGTGCTTTATAATAAATAGAAAGGAAAAACAGTGAAGATACAAAAGCGCTAACTTTATTCCCTTAAAACACTATTTAACATATGCGAAAAGCACTGTAATTAGAACTCTAGAGCACAAAGTATAATCTATAAAGTGCTTTATAATAAATAGAAGGAGGAAAAACAGTGAAAAACAAAGTGCTAACTTTATTCTCTTAAAGCACTATTTCACATATAAGAAAAGAACTATAATTAGAACTCTAGAGCACTAAGTATAATCTTATAAAGTGCTTTATAATAAATAGAAAGGAAAAACAGTCTACATACAAAAGCGTTAACTTTATTCCTTAAAGCACTATTTAACATACGCGAAAAACCTGCAATTTTCTGTTTAGAGTACAAAGTATAATTTTATAAAATGCTTTATAATAAATAGAAAGGAAAAGCATTAAAGAAACAAAGCGGAAACTTTATTCCCTTAAAGCACTATTTAACATATACGAAAAGCACTGTAATTAGAACTCTAGAGCACAAACTATAGTCTTATAAAGTGCTT